>NC_084734.1:58471608-58589108 GCF_033978785.1 Entelurus aequoreus | reverse complement strand
GCCTTGCAAAGGCGAGGACCTGCCGATCAATCTTGGTCCCAAGGGGTCGAGATGTGACCCACACAATGGGAAGGACTGTTTAAAATGCCAATTCACCCAACATGCAGTTATAAAATTATAAAAGGATGTTGCTGAATAGACGATATGTGCAATATGTTCTATTTCTGACAAACCATGCCAATATGTTGACACACACACGCAGGGGCGCCGAAAAGGGGGGGTAAAGGAGATGGATTCTAGGGGCCCATGATGGAGGGGAGCCCAGAGAGGCCCCTAATGATGATGAAATTATAATACAGGGGGCCCTGTAAAGATTATTTTCATGGGGCCCAAAATCCCTAGCGGCACCCCTGCACACACGTAGCATTCTCTGTCCATCGTTTGGCTTTGCACAGCGCGAGCACCGCAATCTTGGTATCCGTGTCAGTTTGCACATACTTTTCATATGTGCTAAATAAAGAAACAAAATAGTGCTTGCAAAACAGTGATCAGTGTTGATAAATGACATTGTGCGTGGATGCTGTATAATATATATGCTTCTTTTCATCACAGTATTATAGGTATTTTACTAATCCTCATATATTCTGCATATCAATATAATATATAATAATAATATTTTACTAATCCTCATATATTCTGCATATTAATGAAAACAGAGACGCAAAATAGATTGCACGCCTTATTATGCTCATTCAATAGACACAATCCACTTTGCTCACGTTTAGTAGATCAGTTTTGCGTGTGCTATCAAGCAGAGGTGAGACCAAGTCATTGTTTTGCAAGTCACAAGCAAGTCTCAAGTCTTTGCCCTCAAGTCTCGAGTCAAGTCCCGAGTCAAGACAGGCAAGTCCTGAGTAAAGTCCAAAGTCAAGACTGGAAAGTCTCAAGTCAAGTCCCAAGTCCTGCATTTTGAGTTTTGAGTCCTTTCAAGTCCTTTTAACCACAGACATATATATTTACACAGATTGTGTATGCTTTTCAAACGCTGTATTTATTTATTAAAACAAGTGCATTTGAAATTGCAGGAAAAAAAATAGCGCTGACATTGCACATAATAATAGCACTATTAACCAGTCATTTTAAACATTTAACTCATTCCTTTACAGAATAAACACATTTGAAAAAACAAGTGCAACTGTACTTATTTGCACAAAAGTGTTAACATTGTATTTCCATGGCATATTGCATTGTAACTAGTTCCACAGCAGTTTCTATTCTGTTCTTACCTTATCTCATTGATCTCATCTCATACTGTATGTGTGTTGATGTGTGCATACACATGAAAAACATAACAAATACAAGAACATAACAACAAACAGAGTTGTACTTTTTAGATGTCAGGGCCCTATGCAATATGTACACATATTCTTAATATAGTATACATTTTAACTGACCTTTATTTGACTATGTTTGTGTTTTTGTAGGTGGCTAAAATATGCGGTGCTGCTGACCGCCGTCTAACGTAACGTTACTGTGTGTGATACATTGACTAACGTAACGTTAGGTGTAGGTCCTCATGCAACCCTGCTTAAAAAAAATCACTTGACAAAAAGTATGAATAAGGTAGCGAACTGCAGTGGACGAAACAGATTGCCGTGTTTGCAATGACTTATAACCATAGACATCTTATAAGTAGACGCAGCATTGGCTGCTGTGACGCGAGCAATTTGGCCGCCATCTTGAAGTGGTGATGAGGAGCCGGCGAGCAGCCTAAACTGACAGTTGACAGGTAGAAAACAAAGATGCCGGGCTGGTGTTCAGCGTTTTCCTGCTCAAATGATTGGACTGTTGAAAATAGGAATCGGGGGATTATTTTTCACAAGTAAGATTTAACATTAACGTACTATTGGTTGTATTTTGTGAAAATAATATTACCACAGAGTTGAGAAGGAGCAAAGATCTTCAATATATGTGTGTGAAAATCACAAAGAAATCTTCTGGGGGAGGATGACCCTCCTACAGGGGTTTGGTTTACAAACTTTCAGCCCCACCTAAAACAAAATTCACCAGCCGCCACTGATTATGACGCATTCTCATTTTAGGCAAAGTATAAGACAATACTTTCTTAAAGGCCTACTGAAATTTTTTTTTTTATTTAAACGGGGGTAGCAGATCCATTCTATGTGTCATACTTGATCATTTTGCGGTATTGCCATATTTTTGCTGAAAGGATTTAGTATAGAACAACGTCGATAAAGTTCACAACTTTTGGTCTCTGATAAAAAAAAGCCTTGCCCCTACCGGAAGTAGCGTGACGTTGTCAGTTGTTCACTTCCTCATATTTTCCTATTGTTTTCAACGCAGCTAGAGCTATTCGGACCGAGAAAGCGACGATTACCCCATTAATTTGAGCGAGGATGAAAGATTTGTGGATGAGGAACGTTAGAGTGACGGACTAGAATGTAGTGAAATACATATCTTTTTTCGCTCTGACCGTAACTTAGGTACAAGCTGGCTCATTGGATTACACACTCTCTCCTTTTTCTATTGTGGATCACGGATTTGTATTTTAAACCACCTCGGATACTATATCCTCTTGAAAATGAGAGTCAAGAACGCGAAATGGACATTCACAGTGACTTTTATCTCCACGACAATACATCGACTAAGCTCTTTAGCATGAGCTTACGTGATAGCATCTGTCTCAAATGCAGATAGAAACAAAATAAATAAATCCCTGACTGTAAGGATAGACAGAAGATCAACAATACTATTAAACCATGTACATGTAACTACACGGTTAATAATTCTCAGCCTGGCAAAGCTTAACAATGCTGTTGCTAACGACGCTAAGGCTAACTTAGCAACTTAGCAACCGGACCTCACAGAGCTATGATAAAAACATTATCGCTCCACCTACGCCAGCCAGCCCTCATCTGCTCAGCAACACCCGTGCTCACCTGCGTTCCAGCGATCGACGGCGCGACGAAGGACTTCACCCCAACACAGATGTGGTTGGCGGCTAGCATCGGCTGGCACGTCTGCTATCCAAGTAAGTCCTTCTTGTTGTGTTGCCACAGCCAGCCGCTAATACACCGATCCCACCTACAACTTTCTTCTTTGCAATCTCCATTGTTCATTAAACAAATTGCAAAAGATTCACCAACACAGATGTCCAGAATACTGTGGAATTATGAAATGAAAACAGAGCTTTTTTGTATTGTATTCAATGGGGAAGCCATACCTCTGTTCCCCTAGCTACGTCACGCGCATACGTCATCCTCCAAAGGCTTTTTCAACCGGAAGTTTAGCGGGAAATTTAAAATTGCACTTTATAAGTTAACCCGGCCGCATTGGCATGTGTTGCAATGTTAAGATATCATCATTGATATATAAACTATCAGACTGCGTGGTCGGTAGTAGTGGGTTTCAGTAGGCCTTTAACAGTATAATTGTAACCAGGAATAAGTCTTCAAGTAACAATATTCAAATACTAACATTGTTGGGTAAAACAGAATTTGGTTTTATTCTGAATCCAGTGAAACAGATTGGTGGTTTTAGCTGATGTAAAGACTTTCAGGTGTTTATACACTGTATGTTTATGTTAAAGTGTTTGGCACACGCTTTAATCCAAAGCGACATACATAAAAAATACATATAAAACAATCACTTTAAACATTATCATTTAAGGGAAGAATGTAATACAAAATATCAATGCAAAGTGTCAAGACAGAATAAATAGGTCCCTAAAATATATAGATATCTAAGGTATTCATACATTGTTTATGTAGGATATACGCATGTATATATAACCAAATCATATTGTTTCTTGAACTTGAAAATAGCTGACTGTTTTTTTCTCCCTTCTCTGGGATTATATTCCCAATTTTGATCTCGGACGTCTGGTCACTTATAGCATATAAGAATATTATATTACTGTTAAGCAAACTATGAATAATAAAACACGCCAAAACATGTGTCCTTTATCATAGCTACATGTATGACAAAAAAGCCCGTGAAAATCAGTGGTATTCAGTGAGGTAAGATGAATTAAATGCGCTGACAGTTCATTGCTCCTGCCAAATGAATTGCACTGAGTGGAGCGGATCACCACTCCAAGATGGCGGCCCCGCGTCTCGTCAGCGCCAGTAGGCAGTAGCGCTCGATGCTGCGTCTACTTATAAGATTTCTATGGTTATAACGTTACCAGTGAGTTTACAGCCTCACTGATTGAACTACACAGCAAATAAAAGTTACGTTACTTAGCCAATAAACGTTATCTTACATTGAAAACTTACCCTTCTTTGTGCATCTTCAAATGTTGAACGAAGTAGGAAGTTGTTGCGTCTCCGTCTGTAATATTCGAACTGCATGTTTTGCATACTGCAATTCGTTTTTTGTTGACCAACTCGTAGTTTTTATACCCTTATGAAACCAACTTTGGCATATTTTTTTTTTACTGGCGCGTTGTTTGACAATTCTTCTTCGTTGGTTTTCCTGCAATTTAATTGGATGAGTGCTGTGGGACGAAAACAACGTATAACTAATTTGATTGGCTGTTGTACTGAGAGCACACACGCTTGATAGGCAGCACATGCTGATAGATGGACAGACACTTACAAAATGAAAGATACGGAGCACTCCTGAATAACTTTTTAATCTTTGGGTTTTGGGAAAAGTAGCAAGTCATGTCAAGTCAAAAGGCTCAAGTCCAAGTGAAGTCACAAGTCATTGATGTTAAAGTCTAAGTCGAGTTGCAAGTCTCTTTACATTGTTAAGTTGAGTCTAAAGTCATCAAATTCATGACTCGAGTCTGACTCGAGTCCAAGTCATGTGACTCGAGTCCACACCTCTGCTATCAAGTTTGCATGTGTTTTAGTACACGCAAACCTTTAGTAAATCAGGCCATTAGTCACTAATGAGTAGATTATTGGTTTGGATTATTGTTTACTCGTACATAACCGTCTTGGTTATGTAGGAAAACTAGGGGTAAAGGTCCCTCGAAAACCAAATAAGAAAAGTGGGCCAAATTAAAACCGAGGTAACACTGTACTGTAATATATTTACATTGTTTTGTATATATTCTTAAGAAACTGTTTTATACGACTTTCAACACGCTCTTCTGTCAAAGTCCAAAACCTGTAATCCAAAATTCGAGCATTTAAAAAAACCAAAACACTCTGCTGTTCAATAAAATGCAGAAATAGTTGAATATTGAGGTCTTAACTGCAAAGAAAAAGATAACATGTAGCCTAATTTGAACATTTGAAACTTCAGGAGGGGGCAGAACAGTGGACAAGGGGTTAGTGCATGTGCCTCACAATAAGAAGGTCCTTATTTCAATTCCTGGGCTCAGGGTCTTTCTGTGTGGAGCTGCGGTCTGCACCGGAGCCGAACATCAGGACAGGTGTAACAACATTATTACCTGTCACTCTTTATAACTCATTGTGCAGATCTGAATGCTTATTATTTAAATGTTTACCTAAGTTTGAAGCAAAGGTGGTAATACTAATCGCCACGTTGCAAGGCATGTTTTAAAGCAGGGGTCACCAACCTTTTTGAAACCAAGGGCTACTTCTTGGGTACTGATTAATGCGAAGGGCTACCAGTTAGATACACACTTAAATAAATTGCCAAAAGTAGCCAATTTGCTCAATTTACCTTTAACTATGTTATTATTAATAATTAATGATATTTATCTTTGTGGAAACACTGATAATCTTAATGATTTCTCACAATAAATATATATAGAACCAGATAAATATCAATATGCAACACTTTATTTTTATATTTTCTCTAAGTGCACATTTTTCAAATTGAACATTTTCAAATGATCACTTCTAAGACAGTCTTGTGAAATCACAATATCCCATTTTAACTAGCTAGCCACTAACATTTTTTAACAAATCATGAATTACTTTGCACCATGTTTGTACAAATAATAACTCATGTAAAATACAAAAGTAAACTCTCAAATTTTTAAATCATGTCACACTTTGAACTGGACACCAAATCTGTTATCTGTTTCTTTGTCAGTTAGTGGGAAGCCTGCCATTGCATGCTGTTAACTAGTGTGTTGTACTCTGGTGTGTAACTTGACACTGCAACTCTGAGTGAGTCTTGCAGATGTGCATCAGTGAGGCGTGTTCTGTTTTTGTTCTTGATGAAGTTCATGTCAGAAAAGACTGATTCACAAAGATAAGATTTTTCCTCATTGTTTGCGGAACCTTCTTAATCTTTTGGACATATTTTCACAGCAATCTGGCCTTAAGCTTAATTATGATAAATGTAAAATGTTAAGGATCGGAAATCTAAAGGGAACGTCCTTTCGAATGGAATGCAAAGTGCCTGTTTTGTGGACAGATGGACCAGTTAACATACTTGGTGTTGTTGTCCCAGAAAATCTGGAAGATCTAGGCTCAGTAAATTATGATAATCGACTAAGAAAGCTGGACAAAATTATGCAATTATGGAAAGGGAAATCCCTAACCTTGTATGGTAAAATGTCTATTGCCAACTCGTTAATTATTCCTCAATTTATTTATTAGTTTTTGTCATTACCAGCTCCATCACAAAACTTTTTTAAGATTTATGAGCGGAGGGTTTTCGATTTTGTCTGGAACGGCAAACCAGAAAAGATTAAAAGAAAGGTTTTGTACAAAGAGTATGAATATGGGGGCCTGAAACTTCTCAACCTTGAAGCTATGTGTCTGTCTTTAAAAGCATCAATTGTTCCAAAGATGTATTTAAACATTGAGTGGTACACAAATGTCCTGTTGGACAAAAAACATGTACTGTATCAAAAGAAATTGTATCCTTTTTTACAAGTGATCCCCTCCCAGAGAGTCTGCTGGGAAACATGGCGGGGTTCATAAAGGAAACAATCCACTCATAGTGGTGTTTTCAATTTTATGTGCCAGAAAAAAGAGACGATATTTTGCAGCAGTTAATATGGATGAACTCTAATATTGCAATAGATCAAAAGCCTTTCTTTTGGAAAAATATGTTTGAAAGAGGAATCATTTTTGTCAATGATATTATCAATGACAATAGTAAAATTATGAAGTATGATGAATTTAGAGCTATGTATGGTGATGCTTGCTCAAGCTTTTCATTTGATCAACTAACTGGAGTAATTGGGAAAAGATGGAAACAAATAATTAATTATGGAACTACTAAATTATTAGTTTGTAAACCTCTAATAAGAAATTCTAGTTGGCAAAAAGGAACTAAAATAAATAGAAAAATATATAATTTGTATTTAATAAAGAAATCTTTGAAGGCTGCCTCATACAACACAAATGGAAAATGGGAGGGCTTTTTTGACTGCCCGTTGCCATGGGATGCTATATTCAAACTAATCTATAAAACCACTATCGATGTGCAAAATCGTTATTTTCAAATTAAAATGATTTATAACTTCCTACCCACAGGGAAAATGTTAAAATTATGGAATATGACAGAGTCAGATGATTGCCAATTTTGTTGTCAGGAGCCTGAATCCACCCTGCATTTGTTTTGGTATTGTCATATTGTGTCTTTGTTTTGGGTGGAAGTTGAAAAAATGTGTTTAAGGATTGGTTTGTTTATGAAGCTTAATGTGGTTTCTGTTATTTTAGGAGAGTTCATTGACAATCATGATTTAGTCAATGTAATTATAGTACTCGGTAAAATGTTTATTTTTAAGGCCAAAAACAGATATTCACTTAGTATTACTTTCTTTAAAACATTTATTCAGTATTTTCTAACTTTAGAAAGTTACATGGTTGAAAACGATAATGATGCCAAAAAACATTATTAAAAAGATGAGAAGTCCTCAAAGGCTTATTTTGAAAGAATAATTATGTTTATAGATTATATGATATCTGTTGTTGTGTTCCCTAATTTGAGTGACCTGGACATAATCTGGACTGTACATAAATGCTTATTTTGAAAATGTAATTTTGTTTATAAATTATATGCAATCTGTTGTGTTCCCTAATTTTTTTCTGTGTACATGAATGAAGGTGTGTGTTGCTGAGTCCGGCTTGGACATTATCTGGACTGGCACTGGTTTAAAAAACCCTTTAAACAAATCTAATTTCATTGACAACCTGGTCTATTGAAGATAAGGCCCTTTTTTAAAAAATAAAATAAAATAAGATAAATAAATAAAAAACATTTTCTTGGATAAAAAAGAAAGTAAAACAATATAAAAATAATTACATAAAAAATAGTAATTAATGAAAATGTTAGTGGACCAGCAGCCTATACAATCATGTGTGCTTCAGGGACTGTGTCCCTTGCAGATGTGTTGTCTATGTTGTGGGAACCAGAATATTGGTAGCAGAAAGAAATAACCCCTTTTGTGTGAGTGGGTGTGGATGAGTGTGCATAGGGGAGGTTGTTTGGGTTGATGCACTGATTGAAAGTGTATCTTGTGTTTTTCTATGTAGATTTAATTTAAAAAAATAAAATAAAATAAAAAAAATAAAATATATATATATATATATATATATATATTTTTTTTTTTAGAACAGGCCCGCGGGCGACTCATCTGGTGACCCCTGTTTTAAAGCAACACTGGCAGCACGGCGCCTCCCTGTTTAAAGTGTCACTTGTATCGTTGGTTTTGAAGCCCAAATACCTCCATATTGCGCTTCACACACCCTCTTTATTAAACAGTAGAATTGCAGTTTTTTGTAATTCTTCCTCTCCAAGATGTTATTGCTTGTATGCACTTTGTGTGTGCGTTTTGACACACTCAACATCACGTGCCTCGGCTCTGTAGTCACCGCCGCACAGCGGGAATCAGATGAAAGAACGGTACCGGTACTTTTCAAAGGTAGTATAGTACCAATTTCAATTAAGTATCAGTACCGGTATACCATACAACCTTAGTGTAGACATGCAGAAAATCTGTATGCATGAAGAAAAGGAAGTCATAGTATATCTGCTACCCTTGAAAATGAAAGCACCTGGAAGAGGTGAGAGTATATTTAGTTGCCTCTTGCAGACTGTGAAACAGGATCACTTGTAAGCTGTTTGACATAGACTTTAAGCATGTTGACTGGATGATGCAATGTTCCACTTTTAATAAAAGGATTGATATTTATGTTTGATTTGTGTATGTTTAATCATTAAAACATATGGTGGGTAAAAAAAGTATTTGATTCTTTCCAAGCAGCAACCATTGTGACACAGAGTGTTTGTGTGTACATGAAACCCACACATGAGTCATGCACCTATAAGAAAGCATTCCTAATCACAACTAATTATGTGTAAAAAAAAAAATACACATGTCACACATTCAAACTTCTACACCACCATGAACATGACCAAAGGACTGCCAAAGATTGTAGACCTGCTCAAGACTGGAATCAACTACAAGTCTGACAATGAACACCTGAATGATTCACAAGGAAAACTTGATGTGGTCACATAACAACAAAAAGGAGATGAACTACAAGAAACTACAAGTATATTAATTACGACAATTACAATAAATAACAAGACACTATTACAGGTATTAACACTACAAGAAACAACAAGTACACTACAACAAGTATTGCAAGTACTACAACTATAAGAACAACTGCAAGTACACTACTACAAGAACTTATTAACACATAAGCTTATGTACTATAATAAATGGTTAGTTTTTAATGGATATTGTCTATTAGCATAGAAGCTAATGTAGTGTAATAAATGGTTAGCATAGATTGATTGATTGATTGATTGATTTATTGAGACTTTTATTAGTAGGTTGCACAGTGAAGTACATATTCCGTACAATTAACCACCCGAATACGTTTTTCAACTTGTTTAAGACGGGGTCCACTTAAATTGATTCATGATACAGATATATACTAACAGATATATAGTATCATCATAATACAGTCATTACACAAGATAATCATCAGGGTATATACATTTAATTATTTACATTATTTACAATCTGGGGGTGGGTTTTGGAGGGGGGGGGTTAGGTTTGGTTGTTATCATCACTTCAGTCATCAACAATTGAGAACAGAGAAATGGACATTGAAACAGTGTAGGTCTGACTTGGTAGGATATGTACAGCAAGTAGTGGACATAGAGTGAGAGAGAGAGAGCGAGAGAGAGAGAGAGAGAGAGAGAGAGAGAGAGAGAGAGAGAGAGAGAGAGAGAGAAAGAGAGAGAGAGAGAGAGAGAAAGAGAGGGAGAGAGAGAGAGAGAGAGAGGGAGAGAGAGAGAGAGAGAGAGAGAGAGAGAGAGAGAGAGAGAGAGAGAGAGAGAGAGAGAGAGAGAGAGAGAGAGAGAGAGAAGGCATAAGAAAAAGTATCTACATTTGATTATTTACATTTGATTATTAACAATCCGGGGAGGGTGTTAGTTTAGGGTTGAAGTTGCCTGGAGGTGTACTTTTATTGCGGTTTTGAAGGAGGATAGAGATGCCCTTTCTTATACACCTGTTGGGAGCGCATTCCACATTGATGGAAGTCAGGGTAATGTAATAAACGATTTGTTTCAATATTGTTTGTGTGTATAATTACACATCCTTCATTTCCAAGCTGCTCTCAGTAAACGCTAACTGCTCTACTGACCTGATTGAGAAAATGTCGTCACAACGATTTTCCTCGAGTGACCGACTTATGTCAGCCTGCCAGACACTGTCAGTAATAAAAAATATTGATAGGATATACTTGTATATATAATTTAATAACTTGTATAATCAACTGTCAATAATACATGTGTGTGTATCACTAGCTACACAATCCAATATTTCAATAGCTGTAAGTAGCATGAAAAACACAAAATAATGGACACATACACTATATAAACGGTATTGCCAAAAGTATTTGGCCACCCATCCAAATGATCAGAATCAGGTGTCCTAATCACATGGCCCGGCCACAGGTGAATAAAATCAAGCACTTGGGCATGGGGACTGTTTCTACAAACATTTGTGAAAGAATGGGCAGCTTTCAGGAGCTCAGTGATTTCCAGCGTGGAAGTTTGAGGAACAACAGCAACTCAGCCACGAAGTGGTAGCCAACGTAAACTGACAGAGAGGGGTCAGCGGATGCTGAAGCGCATAGCGCAAAGAGGTCGCCGACTTTCTGCACAGCCAGTTGCTACAGAGCTCTAAACTTCATGTGACCTTCCAATTAGCCCACGTACAGTACGCAGAGACCTTCATGGAATGGGTTTCCATGACCGAGCAACTGCATCTAACTCATACATCACCAAGTCCAATGCAAAGCGTTGGATGCAGTGGTGTAAAGCATGTCGCCACTGGACTTTAGAGCAGTGGATACGTGTTCTCTGGAGTGATGAATCACGCTTTTCCATCTGGCAATCTGATGGACGAGTCTGGGTTTGTAGGTTGCCGGTACATTTCGGACTGCATTGTGCCGAGTGTGAAATTTGGTGGTGGAGGAATTATGGTGTGGGGTTGTTTATCAGGAGTTGGGCTTGGCCCCTTAGTTCCAGTGAAATTAACTTTGAATGCTCCAGGATACAAAAACATTTTGGACAATTCCATGCTCCCAACCTTGTGCGAACAGTTTGGAGCGGGCACCTTCCTCTTCCAACATGACTGTGCACCAGTGCACAAAGCAAGGTTCATAAAGACATGGATGACAGAGTCTGGTGTGGATGAGCTTGACTGGCCTGCACAGAGTCCTGACCTGAACCCGATAGAACACCTTTGGGATGAATTAGAACGGAGACTGAGAGCCAGGCCTTCTCGACCAACATCAGTGTGTGACCTCACCAATACGCTTTTGGAAGAATGGTGGAAAATTCCTATAAACACATTTCGAAACCTATTGGACAGCCTTCCCAGAAGAGTTGAAGCTGTAATAGCTGCAAAAGGTAGACCAACATCATATTGAACCCTATGGGTTAGGAATGGGATGGCACTTCAAGTTCGTATGTGAGTCAAGGCAGGTGGCCATTCCAGCATGAAAATATTAAACTAATTCAGAAAACTCAGTCGATTTATTTGTCGACATTCTCAAAAAATTATTTTTCGAACACTTTTTGATTTTAAGAATTCCTACTACTTTCACAATTTTTAACAAATTCTGGCATTAAAACGCAAAAAAAACACTTTTGCACATTCGAAATATTCCAAGTTTAGTCAGAATTTCTCATATTCTCTTTCTCAACCCAGTCAAACCATTCCAACATGAAATAGTTTTATTCATTCAGGAAAGGATTGTTATTTACTGACACATTCCCCAAAATCATTACTTTTCCACAATTTCATATTACCATACAAAAAAATCCCATTAAAAATAACATAATAAGTAAGTCAGTAAGTCGGACCCGTTTCCAGTGAGGGTTGGACTCCGTCAAGGCTGCCCTTTGTCACCGATTCTGTTCATAACTTTTATAGACAGCATTTCTAGGCGCAGTCAATGCGTTGAGGGTATCTGGTTTGGTGGCTGCAGAATTAGGTCTCTGCTATTTGCAGATGATGTGGTCCTGATGTCTTCATCTGGCCAAGATCTTCAGCTCTCACTGGATCGGTTCGCAGCCAAGTGTGAAGCGACTGGGATGAGAATCAGCACCTCCAAGTCAGAGTCCATGGTTCTCGCCCGGAAAAGGGTGGAGTGCCATCTCCGGGTTGGGGAGGAGATCTTGCCCCAAGTGGAGGAGTTCAAGTACCTCTGAGTCTTGTTCACGAGTGAGGGAAGAGTGGATCGTGAGATCGACAGGCGGATCAGTGCGGCGTCTTCAGTAATGCGGACACTGTATCGATCCGTTGTGGTGAAAAAGGAGCTGAGCCGGAAGGCAAAGCTCTCAATTCACCGGTCGATCTATGTTCCCATCCTCACCTATGGTCATGAGCTTTGGGTCGTGACCGAAAGGACAAGATCACGGGTACAAGCGGACGAAATTAGTTTCCTCCGCCGGGTGGCGGGGCTCTCCCTTAGAGATAGGGTGAGAAGCTCTGCCATCCGGGAGGAGCTCAAAGTAAAGCCGCTGCTCCTCCACATCGAGAGGAGCCAGATGAGGTGGTTCGGGCATCTGGTCAGGATGCCACCCGAACGCCTCCTTAAGGAGGTGTTTCGGGCACGTCCGACCGGCAGGAGGCTGGCCCGGGAACGCCTCGGGATCCCCCGGGAGGAGCTGGACGAAGTGGCTGGGGAGAGGGATGTCTGGGCTTCCCTGCTTAGGCTGCTGCCCCCGCGACCCGACCTCGGATAAGCGGAAGAAGATGGATGGATGGATGGATAAATAAATAATAATGAATAAATAAATCATACAAATACATACATTTAAAAGAAAAAAAGGAAATGTTTTTACATGTTTCACATTTCTCAATCATTCCGCCATGAAAACATTCATCTTATTCAAACTATTTTCAACTTGCAGTTTCCACTTTTACCGAAACTCTAAATTCTTCCAACCCAATTTTTTGTTACTACATTCACATTTTTAAGCCATTCCAACATGAAAACGTTCAACTCATTTAAAAAACATTCAGATTTTCTATTTTCCACGTAGAATTTTTTTTTCCAGAATGTCACATTTTCCGACACTAAAACTCCAATTAAATATTTATTTATTTTTTTCACATTTATGAAGCCATTTTAACAATCCCAACACTAAAACATTCAGAGTATGAATTTTCAAAATCCCAAAGATTCATGCTTTTCCCATAAATCCACATTTTCCATCCAGTATATGAGTTCATCCTTCACAGACGACCTTCTCCTTAGTTGTATGTCATGCAGTGTTGTACATGTCCACTAGGGGGAGTACTTGGTCTGACTGCAGACTGACTACAGCTGGCAGGGTCAACCAGTTAATATTTAGTTTTTCATTAGAGGGGAATTTAATTTTCGCATCCATTTTAAAAGTATCTATACTGTAGGTACTTTACATGCAATATAGGGTTGTACTGTAAAGCAAAAAGTAATAATTTATATTTTTTATTATTTAAAAAATATATATGTATATATTAACATATTTTATTGAATATACATAGCATATAAATGAATATTGTCTTTTTAAATTATTTTACTTTTTTTAATATGTTTTATTTATGTTATTTTATCTTATTGCATTGTGTTATTGATGACCACATTTGAATATTTTTTCAACAATGTATTATTAAATTGTGTTTAATAATGATTCATTATTTGTTGTATAATGTTGAGCTTTACTACGAAAACAGTTTGTTCAACTGCTTTTATAATGGAGTATTTGTATGCTATTAATGAATTAATATCATGGGAAATGGTTTATCGCGCTTTAATACCTTCAAGGTATTCAAAGCGCTTTGACACTATTTCCACATTCACCCATTCACACACACATTGACACAATGATGGCGGGAGCTGCCATGCAAGGCCCTAACCACGACCCATCAGGAGCAAGGGTGAAGTGTCTTGGCCAAGGACACAACGGATGAGACTCGGATGGCGGAAGCCGGGGCTCGAATCAGGAACCCTCAGGTTGCTGGCAACCGAGCCACAACGTCCCTATAACTTCCATCGATCCATCCATTTTCTACCGCTTGTCCCTCTCGGGGTCGCTTATTTTGTTTCTTTTTCATTTATTCTAATAATATATCCCTAGCTCATAATTTGAAATAGTCCAGAAATGTCCTGTCTATTTTATGTAGGGCTGCATGATGACTTAAATAAATGATAAGAGCAGTGCAATGTAGATATATTTACAAGTTATTCCTGTTTCAAGGACAATGATGTCAATATTTTGTATAACGCCACCCTATTATTGAGGCTTTAAAATGAGCTTTAAAATGTAAAAAAACACACTTTGGGAAATTAACTAGTTTACCTGACACACGTGAATTGCGATATTTTACATAAATTGATAACAAAATATAGAAACAGTTGAGCTGTAATATTTGACACACTATTAAAGCATTACAAGTGTTCAACATCTTTAAAATGAGCTTTAAAAGGTAAAAAACACACTTTTTAAAATCTTACCTGACGCACGCTGCCATTTTGTTGCTTGCGATAGTTTACATAAATTAGTAAGGAAATAAAGTACAAACAGTTGAATTGTTGCATTTGACACCCTGTTAATGCATTACAAGTGTTAAAAGGCTTTGTTTTAAAAGGTAAAACATATCCATCCATCCATTTTCTACCGCTTGTCCCTTTTGGGGTCACGGGAGTCTATCTCAGCTGCATTCAGGCGGTAGGCGGGGTACACCCTGGACAAGTCGCCACCTCATCGCAGGGCCAACACAGATAGACAGACAACATTCACACACTAGGGCCAATTTAGTGTTGCCAAATCAACCTATCCCCAGGTGCATGTCTTTGGAGGTGGGAGGGAGCCAATTACCCGGAGGGAACCCACGCAGTCACGGGGAGAACATGCAAACTCCACACAGAAAGATCCCGAGCCCTGGGATCGAACCCAGGACCTTCGTATTGTGAGGCATACGCACTAACCCCTTGTCCCACCATTCTGCTCCCTCGTGAAGTTTCAAATGTGAAAAACATATAACAAATAGGTAAAACATATACTTTTGGAAATTAGCTAGTTTAAGCTGCCATTTTGTTGAGAGTGATATTTTCTTTCTTTCTTTCTTTAGTTTATTTCGAACATGAACACACTTACAGTATAATACATCACACATCATTTCATATCATTTCACTTTACAACATGTCCGAAAAGGAGTAGGAAGAAGCAAAGCTTATTTAATCCTACCCCTTTCCCACTTCAGAGCGTTTACAAATATATACGTTCATTTACTGACTTCTTTTTGTAGCACAATTACATCCGTGAATGATTAATACAGCAGTTGATGTAATAGATAATTAAGTCAGTCATCATAAACATACTGATATGAACAATATCTTATTTTCAATAACGTTAAAGGTATTTCTCATAATTCTTCTTCTTTGTACTTTGTAAGCACTTTTAATTTGATCAACCTAGTACATTGTTTAACTTCTTTACTTAATCCATTCTATAATGTAATTCCACATACTGATATGCTAGAGGTTTTAAGTGTTGTACATGCATAAACATTTTTTAAATTAGATTTTCCTCTAAGGTTATATTACTCCTCTTTAGTAGAGAAGAATTGTTGTACATTTTTGGGTAGCAGGTTATAGTTTGCTTTGTACATAATTTTAGCTGTTTGCAATTTTACCAAATCATCGAACTTCAATATTTTTGACTCAACAAATAAAGGGTTTGTATGTTCCTTATATCCAACATTATGTATAAGTCTAATTGATCTTTTTTGTAACACGGTTAATGAATGAAGCGCACATTTGTAGTTATTTCCCCATATGTCTTACATAAATTGCTTAAGAAATATGCAAATAACAGCTGAATTGTAATATTTGACACCTTATCAAAGCATTGAAAGTGTTCAAAATCTTTTTAAAAAATTAGCTTTAAAGCTAAGAAAAAAAATAGGGGTTGTAAATAAACTAGCTTACCTGACACTGCCATTTTGGGGAAGTGATATCCTGGGATGGTCACATGACTGTCACATGACCAGCACTCCTTAGTGTTATACATCACAAAGTTGTACAGGACACATTTTGGCACATTTAACGCGTACTTGTTGGTTAATGTTTTGGTTTTAGTTCATAGTTAGGTTGTTATTCCACATATTGATACAAGTACTCGGGGAGAGGAAGGGGACGAAAGGGGCGGGACAAACTAGCTGACCAATCAGGGGAGCTATACGAATGCGTGTGTGTGTGTGTGTGCGTGTGTGTGTGTGTGTGTGTGTGATCAATGCAGAGAGGATAGAGAGTGCAGTTTAGAGAGCAGAATGCCAAGGAGGACACTTAGAGACATGTCTCATGCGTCGTTGTGGGACACAATTGGACTTTTGTGGACTGGATTATAATTAATATTTTTATTCTTAATGATTTCCCGCCATCTTTCAGGCTGTGATTCTTCCAAAGAAGGCAGGGGATGAAGGAAATTAACATTCATTCAACCTAAGGAGGATTTTAAAGCTGTGTTGTTGTTTTTTTGTTTCTCACCCGTCCTGCGATGATCGCGTTCTGGATAGTCTTGTGCGTCATGGAAGGGGTCCTGGCTCAGATCCGCTACTCCGTGCCGGAGGAGGCGGACCACGGCACCTTGGTGGGGAACATCGCCGAGGACTTGGGACTGGACCTGACCAAGCTGGCGTCTCGTCACTTCCAGGTCGTGCCCAGCTCCCGGACGTCGTACTTGGAAGTCAACCTGGAGAACGGAGTCCTGTTCGTGAACGAGAAGATCGACCGAGAGCAAATCTGCAAGCAGAGCGCCAGCTGCCAGCTCAACATGGAGGTGTTCCTGGAGAACCCGCTGGAGCTTTTCCGAGTGGAAATCGAGGTGGCAGACATTAACGACAACCCGCCAAGCTTCCCGGAAGCGGACATCACGGTGGAGATCTCCGAAAGCGCCACGCCAGGCACGCGCTTCCCGCTGGAGAGCGCCGTGGACCCCGACGTGGGCTCCAACTCTTTACGCGCGTACGACATGACCACCAACAACTACTTCCGCCTGGACGTGCACAGCCAGGCGGACGGGACCAAGTTCGCCGAGCTGGTGCTGGAGAAGCCGCTGGACCGGGAGCAGCAGGCGGCTCACAGGTACGTGCTGACGGCGGTGGACGGCGGCCAGCCTCCGCGCACCGGAACCGCGCTGCTGGTCGTTAAAGTTTTGGACTCAAACGACAACGTGCCCGTCTTCCAGCAGCCCGTTTACGGCGTGGAGCTAGCGGAAAACGCGCCCGCGGGCACGCTTGTCATCCAGCTGAACGCCACCGACCTGGACGAGGGTGCGAACGGAGACGTCGTCTACTCCTTCAGCAACCACATCTCCAACCGCGTCAAGGAACTGTTCAGCATCGACGCGCGCACGGGCCGCGTGGAAGTGCGCGGCGAGGTGGACTTTGAGGAGAGCGGCATCTATCAGATCTTTGTCCAAGCCAAGGACATGGGACCCAACGCCGTGCCCGCCCACTGCAAAGTCCTGGTCACCGTTACGGACTTGAACGACAACCCCCCAGAGATCACCTTCAGCACTGTCACTGAGTCCGTGAGTGAAAAAGCACCGCCTGGTACTGTAATTGCTTTGCTGAGTGTGACGGACCTGGACGCAGAAGAGAACGGACAGATTGGCGTGGAGATCCTAGGCGACGTCCCCTTTAAGTTGAAAGCATCATTTAAAAACTATTTCACCATCGTGACCGAAGGACTGCTGGACAGGGAGCAGGCTGAGTCATATTCGGTGACAGTGGTCGCCAGGGATAAAGGGTCACCCTCGCTGACCACAAGCAAGTCAATCAGAGTCCAAGTGTCAGACGATAACGACAACGCGCCCACGTTCTCGCAAAATATATATGATGTATACGTTACGGAGAACAATGTGCCAGGCGCTTACATTCACGCTGTGACGGCTTTGGACCCAGACGTAGGACAGAATGCTCTCATTAGTTATTCCATACTAGAGTGTGACATCCAGGGCATGTCTGTCAAAACCTATGTGTCCATCAACGAGGAGACCGGGTACCTCTACGCGCTCAGGTCCTTTGACTACGAACAATTGAAGGAGTTTATGTTCATGGTTCAGGCCCAAGACGCTGGCAGCCCAGAGCTGTCTACAAATGCCACGGTCAAAGTCATCATCGTGGACCAGAACGACAACGCGCCCCTCGTGTTGGCCCCAGTGGGGAAGAACGGCACCGCCGAGGAGCCTTTGCCCCGCTCCGCTGAGCCGGGGTACCTGGTTACGCGTGTCGTGGCGATGGATGGTGATGATGGCGAGAACGCCAGGCTCTCCTACAGCATCCGTAGAGGAAACGAGAACGGCATGTTCAGGATGGACTGGAGGACTGGGGAACTTCGCACAGCAAGGCGGGTGTCAGCTAAGCGAGACCCCCACAGGCTGTACGACCTGCTGGTTGAGGTCAGAGACCACGGTCAGCCTCCGTTGTCCTCCAGCACCGGCATACTTGTGGTGTTGGTGGACAGCGTGGCGGAGGGTCGAGGTGGCGGTGTCCGAGGAGGCGGCGCCAAGGCCAAAGAAAGCAGTCTGGACCTGACCCTCATCCTCATCATCGCCTTGGGCTCGGTCTCCTTCATCTTCCTGCTGGTCATGATCGTGCTGGCTGTGCGCTGTCAAAAGGACAAAAAACTCAACTTCTACACCTGCCTGACTAGTGACTGCTGCTTGGGCTGCCGTTCCTGCTGCTCGCGGCACGGCCGGGCACGCAAGAAGAAGCTTAGCAAATCTGACATCATGCTGGTGCAAAGTGCTGTGAATGTCAGCGGGGCGGGCACGGTCCAAGTCCCCGTGGAGGAGTCAGGCAGCTTTGGCTCCAGCCATCCAAACCAGAACTATTGTTACCAGGTATGTCTGACTCCTGAGTCCGCCAAAACAGACCTCATGTTCCTAAAGCCGTGTAGTCCGTCTAGGAGCACGGGCACCGAACACAACCCGTGTGGGGCCTTGGTGACCGGTTACACGGACCAGCAGCCTGACATTATATCCAATGGCAGCATATTATCAAACGAGGTAAGACACTTCTCCTGAGCACTTATATAAGTCCTAAATATAATACTGTACGTCCTGCATACGTCGCTTTGTGTGATGTGAACATTAGTAGTTATTTACCATATACTTGTACTTGTACATACATTGCACAAACACACACGTATTCATTGAGTAGAGTACTGTATGCAGCATTGTAGTATTTATTCACTTCGTTTGGTGAGAGGTTTCATATTATGTATACTCATCACAATGTTGGTACTTACACTAGGTCATGGTGTCCAAAGTGTGGTTAATGGGCCATTTGTGGCCCACAGCATGTTTTAGTCTGGCCTGCATCATATTCTAAAACTACAATTCAACATAAAGCATAAATAAAACAGCAGAGATTGAAAGAAGAGCATGATATAATGAGAAAAAGTAAATACTACTAACAGTAATACTACTAATAATATACACTAATAAATACTTTGTCGCCTACTTTTTTAAACAAAGCAAACTTTTTTCTTCTAATATAATTTACCTTTGAACATACAGGGTTTCCCCTACACGTAATAGAATGTGGCGCAGCCAGGACATTTTTATTGAAAATAAGGTTTATTGATTTTTTTTACTTGAAAACAATTTTAAAGTAATATATTATATTGTAGCCCCCAGAAGGAATCACACAAAGTCCGACGGTAGTTTTAACTTTTATCACCAATCTTATGTTAACAAACGGCAAAATTCCAACAAGTTTTACCTCCCGTGCAAACACTTTTGTCTCTGTGCTTCCCCGGACACACAACAACACTTCCTCACATAAAAAATTAACATTAGTTGGTCTTTACAGTACGATTTGATATATATAACCGATTATGTGTGCACTATTGACAAATGATGTACCGAAAACTCGACCACCGAAAATATACTTTGATCACCGAAAACCTACCGAAACCGGATGTAAACAAAAGGCACGCCGTTGTCTGGAGCGTTGTCAACATGTCTGCGATGTGGACGTAATTTTTATATATATTGCAGATATGCCCACAGACAGCCATCTACAAAATGTGCAAATATTAAGAGTAAGTTCAACTCGAGCAATAGTGTGAAGCAAGTGTGACGGCATGCTCGCTTCAGCTCTCTTCTTTCGTCAGCGACATTGTGGGACAGAAGTAGTCTCTAAACACGAGTACATTTTACACCAGAAGAAGATGCTAGATTTGAAGCTAGTTTTTAATAAAAAAGGTTGTTCAAATTGAAAAAATCTCAACAAAATACATTGGACAAACAATTTAAAAAATGGTGAAACGATAAAAAATACATATATATATTTTAATATTAATTATTAATAACACATTCGTTTTAAATTTATGTATACTTTTTTTAGCCTTTTGGAAGAAAATCTTATCACAGCAAATTACTCGTTGACGTCATGGTGACCACGCCCATAACCACGCCCCCACCGCCACTGGTGTCTTGGCAGTTTAGGGGAAACCCTGACATATCTAACTTTAGTTGACTTTGGCCTTTTTCTACAGCACATTTTTATTGGCCTCTTTACATCCTAAAAATAGAATAAATCAAGTAAAAACATATCAAAAAATGCCAAAAGAGAGACCAAAAAGGTGTAGTGTAACAACAAAAACTAATAATAACATACTTTTTCTCCTACAACACAAAACTGGTATGCTGGCTGTTTTATTTTAAATTATATAACTTTATATTTATTTACAGTACATTTATAGCCTGGGGTCTCATTTAGAATTTTTTAAACATTACAGCAAAAATATCACACACAAAAAAGCAAAAATTAGGTATGTTATTATAACTGTAGAAATGTTTACATTAATACGATAAATTATAGTAAGGTTCTTCACCTACAGGTTATTACCGTCTTCGTTAGGGTTGGGTATCGTTTGAATTCGAACGATTCCGATTCCGATTCCTGACAATTCTCGATTCCGATTCTTTTAAGAGGCAGGGTCAAAAAAAAGTTTTGGATATTTTAAATGAGCTAGCTAACCTACATACAGTCTTTCTGAATGAAATAGTCTGACATTCTCCATCAATTTTAATTCTATTAACTTTTTATGAACTTTACTATAAATTCCTCACAGGGCTGTTTTCAACCAGAATATAAATATCAAATCTATGAACTTGAATATAAATATTATAAATACATTTTCACAGGGGTACACTTTCCTCAAGAGAGCTTTATTTTTGAAAACCTCATGAAAACACATTTACACTTAAGTGTATGATGCTGCAGGAAACCTCATGAAAACACATTTACACACACAAGTGTATGATGCTGCAGGTACTTAAACATGTTACCGTGCTCCCACTGATGGGCTAACCTGGTGCAGAAAAGCAAATAAACAATAAGAAACAACTTGCAAAACCCAGTCCAGATTAGCAGCAGGTACAGTATAAAATCAGAGACAGTTTTTGTTTAGGAAAATGACCATATCCGCCTTCTCAGGCAGGATGCGTGAGCGTTCTGGACAGATAGTGTCTCCTGCTGTGGAAAATACACGTTCGCTGGGTGTGGAAGAAGCTTGAAGGCATAAATAGGAGAAAGCGAGATCTGACAGCAGGAGGAGGACGGTCGGCGCAGCGTGTCGAAGACGGGACATGCATATATTTGTACTTCATGAACTCGGAGGTGCTTCATCATGTTCGACGTGCACCCTCCTAAGCACGAAACAGTCCTGTCGCACGTGTTATATTTTGCCGATATTTCATTTTTTTTAGTAAAATAAAGCCACACTTTCGACCGCCGACGCCCGCTATCCATGCTTGACTGACTCGCTCGGCTACATAGGCTCGGCTATGCTAACAGTTCCGGCGGTGGGCGCTTCTTCGTTGGTGTTCAGCGGCTTCTTCTTCCGGTCGGCGGACTTATTCTTTTTTTCCGGCCGGCGGACTGGGTATCGAAACCAGGAATCGAAATTTAAACTTTTGAACGATTCCGGGAGAATCGGAAAGTTAGTCCCGGTTCCACTCGATACTCGATACCCAACCCTAGTCTTCGTTATCATGAACAACCTGTATATATCTATTATACTGAAATGTTGTCTGACTCAAAGGAGAGTATTCAAAAAGAAGACATAATGAAACGTTAAAGTACAGCCTTTATGTTCAGTGTGAACATCTTATTTGTTTAGACAGTAATGTGTTCACACAGGGTGAGATTGGGCTATGTTGTTTCTTAATGGGGAAAGACTAGAATGTCTCTTGTTTTCATGCTTGCTGTTAGGCGAGCTAACAAGCTAACGCCTGTCAATCCATAAGTTTATCCAAGTGTGGTTATCAATCACAGCTTTTCGATAATTACAACTTTATACGGTACTATAATACTCACCGTTGGGAGTTCAACTGCAGTTATCAACATTACCTTTTATCGTTACATCCCAAGTTGGGTCCTACACAGTTTTTATACTTTAAGTATTGTACTTATTACACACTGTCTATTTAATTGTAAAGTGCATCTCAGTTGTAGGTTTAATTGCCAAATTAGGAGGTGTTGAAATTGCCCCATAAAATCGCTAATGCTAATTAGCAGCATGTATACGGCAAATCCAATGTAAATTAGCTTTGAGATAACGCATTTGTATTTTCATGTATTTTATGTTGAAATGTCACAAGGAAGTTATTTTGCATTTCATGTACCAGTAAGTTATATTGACATACCTTATTTCTGCATGAGCATCTGAAAGCACCTGCTTTGAAGTAAAAATTGTTAAAAAAAACTCTCAAATGGAGACAACCTGTGATCTGTCTACTAAGCTAGGAAGAAGAGACGTTAGCAGGAACACAACAGACTGCTTGTATTGGACGTTTAAGATGCAAGCCGATCATTTTTTACTAATGTCAGACCAATATCAATATCAGATCAGGACACCTGTAATTAATAACATTAACATTTGTTGTCCCCCATAGGCCATAACACAAAGCTAAGACACAGGCTTTTTTCGAAGCATTGTATTACATTAGAGTGTTTTTAGCCAGTAACACAATACAAATATTAAAATGGTCCACACACCATTTCATTTTTATAAGAATGTGACCTTCGGTGGAAAAAGTTTGGACACTCCTGATATACATGGACTATCTCTGACAAGCGTTTTTGCAAAGATGTCAAGTGCTCCTGTCATATAAATGATCTAACCACCAGCAGCGCTTCATTGCTTGTGGTTTGATTTATGACTATATTAAGAGTTAAGATATGACACATCCTTTCCTTGACATTATAAAATAAATTAAAGCTGCAAGCAGCGTTGAACTTGTCCTCGTCCCTGTTGCACCGCAGGGTTCACGCAAGTCGGTCGGCACGCACGACGCTTGCAGTCACGTCCTTCCCGACGCCATGACCCACCACCAAAATTTCGGGACCCCCAAAACATAAATTTTTCCGCCATACCTGAATAAATATGGGGACTTTTCAATAGGGCCCGCAAGGGCCCTACATTGCACCTGCGGGGGCTTGCTCCGCTGCTCGGGCCCTAAAAAAAATAGAATAAAATAAAGTCACTTCAGACTATCATCCTCATTTGTAGCAATTAGGATCAAGATCTGAACTTGTGAAACCGAGTTATTAACATTTTGTATTTTGTGGCAAACCATTAGATCAAAATTTGACACCTTGCCACACCCGCATCTTATGGCGTAGCAGTGTTTCCCCTTAATATAATTGAATGTGGTGCGCCGCCACTGCATTTTCATTGCTACCACACCTTGAAAATATATATATATATATATATATATATATATTTTTTTTTTTTTTTTTACTTGAAAACAAATTAAATTAATATAACATATTCTAGCCCCCAGAAGAAATCACACAAAGTATTACGCTACTTAACTTTTATTACCAATGTTATGATTAAAAACCACAATTCCAACAGGTTTTACCTCCTGTGTAAACAGTTTTGTCTCCGTGCTTCCTCATTCTCCGCATATCACTTTTCAGGCACGGACCGTGTGTTTGCAAACATGAAAAAAGCTGACATCAAATCCAAACTACGCAAACATAAAACATTGCCATCAGCTGGTCGTTACAGTATGAATTGGTATACATAGCCTATTATTTAAGCACTATTGACAAGTGATGTACCGAAAATTCGACCACCGGATAAATACTTTGATTACTGAAAACCGCGCTTGCAAAACTGGTTGTAAACGAAAGGCACGCCATTGTCTGGAGTGTTGTCAGCATATCTGCAATGTTGACGTAATTTTTATTTATCGCATATATACCTGTTGACAGTGATCTGCACAATGTGCTAATATTAAGAGGACTGGCGGCTTTTAAGGAGAGAAAGTCTGACAAGAGTAACAGCGTGAAGCAAGTGTGACGTCATGCTCGCTGCAGCTCGCCTCTTTGTCAGGGACATCGAGGAACAGAAGTAGAGTTGCTAAACATAACTACATTTTGTAATAATACCTGAAAAAGATGCTAGATTTGTTGCTAGTTGTTTTTAATTAAACAAACTAACTACAAAGTACATAGGACAATAGTCAGCAACAATTGAAAATATGGCAAAACAATTAAAAAAAAAAAAATGTTAATACTAATTGAATACTAACCCCCACAGCCTCAGGTATCTTGGCAGTGTTGCGGAAAACCCTGCGCAGGCAATATTTTTTCGCAATTTATCATCACCTCTTTGTGTAGTATCTGTAATTTTACCCGTGACTCATTTGGCCAAAGTCCCAAAGAGGAGTTTGTAAAAGTACGACCCCTTTTTTTCACAGAAAAATGGCCAAAAACCATCAGATCAAAGTTTGGTGCCATGCCACGCCCACATCTTATGGAATAAGCAAAATTTGTTTCCACTTTAGCATCGCCTATATGTGTAGTACCTGTAATCCTAATTCCAACTCATTTGGTCAAAGTCCCTAGGAAAAGTTTGTTAATGTACGACCCCTTTTTTTCGCTGAAAAATTGAATACGAAAACCAAAATGGCCGACTTTGTTTTCGATTTCAGGTATGGGTTCCTTAGATTTTTATGTGCGTCCTGTCATGATAGACATCTCCTGCGGTTTTCGAGTCGATGCTTGAAACTAGCAGGAGGTGCTATTTTCTTCTAATTTTAAAGGTGGTGCTAGAGATATCGGGACCCGCAAAATATAAAATTGTTCACCATTGTTCACTACCTGCAAAATATAGGGCCCTTTCGTGCATGTTAAGTGCCTCAAATAGGCGTTCAAACATATAGAAGCAAAACACAGCAATTTCAATAGAGCCCTTGCGGTGCTCCGCATCGCCCCTGCGGGGATTGCTCCGCTACTCAGGCCCTAATAACAGAAATATCACCTTAGCTTTCTGAAAACCCCTGAATAATTTAGTTGAAACACCTGGCTCTAAGACAGGGGTGTCACACCTTTTTTCCACCGAGGTATGCATGCTGAAACATTTAAGTATGCGGTGGGGCACTTTGATACATTTTGTACTTTAAAGATGCTAAAACCAATGCAATGTACATCAGAATATGCTAACTTATTTGACAAAACATTGTTATCTGACAAAGCAAAGAGTTGTTCACATTATATGTAATATACCTCATAAATAATGAATTCATTTAGCATTAATTTTCAGAACATGATGAAGGCTAATTAAAAACTTGGCTGAAAATGGCAGCAATTTGGACATCACTGCCCATATGTCCATTTAAAAAAAATAGCAAAGATTTGTATGCATTTCGGCCTTTTACCCACACAAAACGTAAGTTTGTGTTGATAAGAATGAAGCTTCAGGAAAAGTTGACATTTCTCTTTGATATTCTCTTTGAAAACTTTCAGCAGTTATTAAGTGTGTTGAACATATGCTGCTTGCATGGTGCATTTCGGAGCGAACATGGAACATGATGCTTTTATCAAATGATGCACGCTGAACCTTGACCTCTTTTTCAGACAAAACACCAGCGAGCAGAGCTCAGCTACCTGGTTGACAGACCAAGACGAGTTAACAGGTAAACATGAAGCGCTATCTCCCGTATTCCAGCTATGACCAGTCAGCAACCTTTTTATTTACTGACACGTTTACGCTTAACCTTTTATAACCTTTCGCCCTCAATAAATCACAGCCAATAGTAGGAAATAAATAAAATATTTAATAGATATCGTTACACCATCCATCCAGTATTTTTGCCTGATTATAATTGTGATAAAAAATTAAGTCATTTATTGATCTTTAATATTTCAAGTATCATTTTTAACATTATGACCAATACTGCCCCTGTAACCACTTGGTATTGGATCAATACCCAATTTTATAGTATCGGCCAAAACTAATGTAAAGTACCCAAACAACAGAATAATAAGTGCTGATTATATTTTAACAGAAGTGTAGATAGAACCATGTTACAACAGAAAGTATTCGTAGTTAACAGTAGCTTAATTATATTTTTGGGAAAAAAATAATACACCCACAAATCATGCAATATTTTACCACATACGTCAGAAGCTAAATTAGGAGCCTTTGTAAATCGTTCTGAAATTATTCTAACATAATTTACATACCAAGGAATATATATTAATCAAATGAGGCTGCAATAAATATTGCGATATAGATTTTAGGCCATAATGTCCATCCCTAGTTGATAGCTGTGTTGTTGACATCCAAGAAGTTGTGGAATGAAATTATTCTTCTATTTCTTCTCTTTGGTTGAAGCTCGGCGTTCCAGGAGGCAGACCTGGTCAGCTCCAAAGACAGCGGTCATGGAGACAGCGAGCAGGGTGACAGTGATCACGATGCCACCAACCGAGGCATCTCTACTGGTAAAAAGCGATGTGTTTGCTTCAAAGATGTGTGTGTTGATGCTGGGCAGCATGTGGCTTCTATTGATAGTGTTGCTTGGAGGCTGCTTGTAATTAGACAAAATGGAAGCCAGCATCATGTGGTGCATTCACACAACAAACAGCTTTTGTCCCGAGTGTTGATGACTTGGAAACGTCGACATTGTTCCACCCTGCTTCAGGCACCGATGAAGGAAATGATGACGGTCCCTGTGGATTTCCTCCACATCTTCGCTCCTGCATGGAACATTGATTATGTTCTTAGGGGGTCATATTTCCTGTTCATTTAAACCAATGGTGTCTTAAAGGTCATTTTGCTTGGGGTTTTTTGGCCTTTGTCATATTATAAAAATAGAATTATTGACTTTTTAACTAGATTTATGATTAGATATGACACTTATTTGCTTTGTCAGACATGAAACATAGCTAATTTGTTATTGTTGTTGTTCCTGTTCAGTTAGCTTTGCATAGTGGTCCTCAAACTGCACTTCCTAACCAGAGTATATCACTGATTTATTACATTCAAAACACTTCTCATATGTACTGCTCTTTTTTCAAACAAATGGAAATACAAACACGTACAAAATAAATGAAATATAATTTGCGCATTGACACATAAAATAACGATTTAATTAAAGTTCCCTTTTTTATTACTTATATAATTATAATAGAGACTTGTAGGCAAGCACATAAGCCACCTAAAGGCAAGCACAAATTAGTTTATACTTTTTTAATGGATTTTTTTACATTCTGTCTTTCTTTGTTAAAATAAAGCAAGCATAACATTGTTTCCCCCAGCGTGCCAATATACTTGTGCTGGGGGACGTGGTCAATATGACTCCATCATATACAGTAATTTGCATCATCGGCAATGATGCATATATTTTCTTAAACTTACTTACTTTGGTCGAGCTCCCCCTCGAACCAAAGATGATTGCTCTCTCCATTTCACTCTGTCCACCATAGCTGCCTTGATGTATCCCATAGATATGCGCGGATAGGCAATTATTTCATCCGCAACAGCATCACAAAAGTTGTCATCCACCCGCCATCCACCCGAACCAACATTTTATCAAAACCACACCCGCCCGCCACCCGCCCGTTGTTATATATCTAATATAGACGATGCAAGGCATTAGTGAGGTTAGAAAGCTTTTGCCTGTTAAAGAAAGGAGACTGATCCAATGCAGCAGAGACATTCAATGCGTGCCACGCATTAATAACTCTTGGCCACGCATTAGTGGCTAACAGATATTAATGCGTGATAATATTATTTATCATTATTATAATATTATTGTCATTTCCATTAAGAAAGTGTTAACTATTGTTGCCAATGCCCTCAGATCAGGAGTGCGTTCACACTTTGTGTGCGCAGTTGCAGCAAACAGAACGATGCTTTTAAGAAGTTAAAAAAATGTTTTAGAAAGACTAGGCCTATATTTTCGTTAGGTAAAAAAAAAATTCTGAATTTATTTAAATGAATATTAACTTGTTAACGTTATAATGCTCAAATAAGGACGAGGGCGGGGTGCACAGTGAAACAGTGAACAATTTTGCGACAAAGATGAACCTTTATTGATTGATCTGCAGCCGTGACAAAATATCAGACAATCTCCATTGTCAACGACAGGCAAGAAAATAAAGATAAACACATAGCCTATGTTGTAGGCATAGGCATAGGCTCATACGTTTTTAAGTTGAAATAAAAAAATAAATAAAAAATGTGCCTCATAAGCCTTAGGCTGTCAATCACGCGCACAAACTTAAATTATACAATAACATATGTATGTCATCCCTATTTAAACAAAAATTAATTAAATAAATAATAATAATAAATGACCTGCAACTTATTGGCCAAGGCAAATAGCTGAAAGGGGGAAATCAAACCCATCAGACTGCACTTTATCATCAAACTTGAATTATAATGAAAATAGACGGTCGCGACAAACAAAGCAGGCTAAATAGCCTTACATTGTAGCCAATCGGAGATGCGCTTCACTTGAAAGCGAGGCCAAATAATTAACACACAGTAGTATATCTCAAATAGAAAAAAAACACAATAAACAACGCAATTGCCTTAATTCCTTTGCATTGTAGTGCGCCCACGTACCATGTTTGCTGCCGGCGTTGCCATCTTTTTCTTTTTTTCTTCTTCTTCTGTTGTGTTGTGTTGTGTTGTGCTGCAGTGCCTGATGAATAATTGACTGTTTGAAAGAGTGCTGCTCGTTTTTCGTATGTGGGTAACAACATTTAACTATGTATATATATTTCCGAATTGGTTCAACCGCCACCCGCCCGAATCTATTTAAAATCTATTTTTTTGGTCATGTCACCCGCCCGACCCGCGGTTTATCCGCGGACTCCGCGGTTGTGTCCGCAAACCGTGCATCTCTAGTATCCCAACACATTTTCTTTAATAAATGTTAAAAAAATATGTGCATACATTTAAAAACAAATCTATGGTATTAGTAATTAACATTAAAGGGAAACTGCACTTTTTTGGGAATTTTGCCTAGCGTTCACAATTATCATGAGAGACAAGAACAAGAACAGACAAGAACATGTCTTTTTTTGGAGGGGGGGGGGGGGGGTGTTAAAGATGCTAAAAAAACGCTTGGAAGATTTGGCTAATGGGAGTCACAGTTGTAGCATTTAAAGCCCTCTAAAACAGGGGTGTCAAACTCAAATACAGAGTGGGCCAAAATTTAAAACTGAACAAAGCCGCGGGCCAAGGTTGAACAAATTAACCTTTTTGATAGAGACCCAAACAAGTTTTGCATTAAATATTGAACAAGCAAGGCTTATATAACTTTATAGTGACATGGAAAATCGAGTTTCAAATAATAATAATAATAATTAAAAAATATCAATGGCATATCAAATCAAATAAAAAATAAAATTTGAATGCCTCTTTTCTATTTGCAGCCTTCTGAGGTAAATATCAACATTAACTGTTTCCACAGGCTAATACATTTGAAAATAAAATAACAATGAATAAACCAACCATTCAGGACTTTAAACTGCTCAGTTTGCAACACACTGATCTAATCTGATGTGCCCAAGCCAGATACCTGCCATCTTTTCTTGGATGCTAGTTCATTAATGTCGGGGCTCAGGCTTTGAGCTGAGGCAACCTTCATTATCGATCAAAGGTGTTCATCAGTCATTATGTTTCGTATTCCACAGTCTTGGGGGCGTGCCTTACAGGCACTGCATTTAACATCCTCTATGAGCTGTCGTCACGTCCGTTTTTCATCCATTCTAACAACGTGCCCGCCCAGTCACAAGATATGTGCGGCTTCTGAGCGCACACTAGAGATGCGCGGATAGGCAATTATTTCATCCGCAACCGCATCACAAAAGTCGTCATCCACCCGCCATCCACTCGAACTAACATTTGATCAAAACCACAACCGCCCGCCACCCACCCGTTGTTATATATCTAATATAGACGATGCAAGGCATTCCTGTTAAAGAAAGGAGACTGATCCAATGCAGCAGAGACATTCAATGCGTGCCTAAAAATACATAGTTAAATGTTGTTACCCACATACAAAAAATGAGCAGCACTCTTTGAAACAAGCAATTAGTCATCAGGCACTGCTGCAGCTGTCACGCCAAATTTCTTCCCCCTACAAAACCCCCCCCCCATTTACTTCCGTGGTCATTGACAGCGATCGATAGCACTTCGGCTTTCACTGCCCGTCGCTGGAAGGATACTTAGTCTTTGACAGCTGCTGGAATTTGAAGAAATCTATTTTTTTTTTTGTACAAGCGCGAAACAGGACAGTCGCGTGCAGGTTAAGGACCCCCGGCAACTTTGTGACTTTATTGGACGCAGCCCCGGAAGTAAATGGGGTGGAAGGCTTTTGTAGGGGGTGTCACGCCAAATTTCTTCCCCCTACAAAAACCTTCCCCCTCCATTTACTTCCGTGGTCATGTTTCCTCTTACGTCATTGACAGCGATCGATAGCACTTCGGCTTTGACTGCCCGTCGCTGGAAGGATACTTCGTCTTTGACAGCTGCTGGAATCTGAAGAAATCGATTAATGTTTTTTTTGTACAGGCGCGAAACAGGACAGTCGCGTGCCGGTTAAGGACCCCCGGCAACTTTGTGACTTTATTGGACGCAGCCCCGGAAGTAAATGGGGGGGGGGGGGGAATTTGGCGTGACAGCTGCAGCAGTGCCTGATGAATATTTGCCTGTTTCAAAGAGTGCCGCTCATTTTTCGTATGTGGGTAACAACATTTAACCATGTATTTTTTTTTCTGAATTGGTTCAACCGCCACCCGCCCGAATCTATTTAAAATATTTTTTTTTCGTCATGCATCCGCCCGACCCGCGGATTACCCGCGGAGTCTGCGGTTGTGTCCGCAAACCGCGCATCTCTAGTGCACACACACGTGAATGCAACGCATACTTCATCAACAGCGATGCAGTTTACACTGAGGGTGGACGTATAAGCAACTTTAACATTGTTAGAAATATACGACACACTGTGAACCCACACCAAACAAGAATGACAAACACATTTTGGGAGAACATCCACACCGTAACACAACATAAACACAACAAACCAAATACCCAGAACCATTTGCAGCACTAACTCTTCCGGGACGCTACAAAATACACCCTCTCCCCCCAAACCCCCCCCCCCCCCCCCCCCACACACACACACACACACCTTGTAGCGTCCTACAAGGTGTGTAGGACGCTACCTTTGATCACTCTGTTGCGGCTCAGCTGCATACTTGCCGACCCCCCCCCCCCCCCCCCGATTTTTTCGGGAGGTTTCCGGATTTCAGTGCCTCTCCCGGAAATATCCCGGGGCAAACATTCTCCGATTTTCACCCGGACAACAATATTGAGGGCGTGCCGTGATGGCACTGCCTTTAACATCCTCTACAACAGTGGTTCTCAAATGGGGGTACGCGTACCCCTGGGGGTACTTGAAGGTATGCCAAGGGGTACGTGAGATTTTTTTTATATATTCTAAAAATAGTAACAATTCAAAAATCCTTTATAAATATATTTATTGAATAATATTTAACAAAATATGAATGTAAGTTCATAAACAACATCAAATCAAGTAGGCTATTCCAATCATTACCATAAACCCAGAGTTTTCCCCATGCCATGATGGTTTGACCCTACTTGGCGGTGCCACACGGCACCAACTGTCAATCAACTATCGATGTAGAAAACAATGGAGGCTTGGTTAAAGCGTAGCAGTAATGCAGCTGAAAAGAAGGAGGAATATGTGCCAAAGAAGGCCAAACCAGAGCCGGCAAAATTCAGACAGTATTCCGAAGAATATGTGTTAATGGAATTTACGGTTTCGAGTTGTAACCCCCCCAAGGCATTGTGTTTTTTCTGTGGAGAAATGTTAGCTAACAGCGGCATGAAGCCCGCATATCTTCAGCGGCATCTCCGGACAAAACACGCTTGCCATGTCGGTAAGCCACCTGATTTTTTTAAGAGGAGACTAAATGCAACAATGCAATATTCAGTGTTGACAGCTAGATTTTTTGTGGACATGTTCCATAAATATTGATGTTAAAGATTTCTTTTTTTGTGAAGAAATGTTTAGAATTAAGTACATGAATCCAGATGGATCTCTATTACAATCCCCAAAGAGGGCACTTTAAAGGCCTACTGAAATGCATTTTTTTCATTTAAACGGGGATAGCAGATCCATTCTATGTGTCATACTTGATCATTTCGCGATATTGCCATATTTTTGCTGAAAGGATTTAGTAGAGAACAACGACGATAAAGTTCGCAACTTTTGGTCGCTGATAAAAAAAGCCTTGCCTATACCGGAAGTAGCGTGACGTCACAGGAGGAAGGACTCCTCACATTTTCCCATTGTTTACAATGCAGCGAGAGAGATTCGGACAGAGAAAGCGACGATTACCCCATTAATTTGAGCGAGGATGAAAGATTCGTGGATGAGGAAAGTGAGTGTGAAGGACTAGAGAGGCAGTGCAGGACGTATCTTTTTTCGCTCTGACCGTAACTTAGGTACAAGGGTTCATTGGATTCCACACTTTCTCCTTTTTCTATTGTGGATCATGGATTTGTATTTTAAACCACCTCGGATACTATATCCTCTTGAAAATGAGAGTCGAGAATGCTAAAATGGACATTCACAGTGACTTTTATTTCCACGACAATACATCGGCGAAGCTCTTTAGCTACTGAGCTAACGTGATAGCATCGGGCTCAAATGCAGATAGAAACAAAATAAATAAACCCCTGACTGGAAGGATATACAGAAGATCAACAATACTATTAAACCATGGGCATGTAAATACACGGTTAATAATTTCCAGCTTGGCGAAGCTTAACAATGCTGTTGCTAACAAGGCCATTGAAGCTAACTTAGCTACGGGACGGCGGCGGCGGGGGTTGTAGCTTTCGACGACACCCCGGCCGCCATCAGAGTCGGCAAGAAACATATATTTCCCCAAAGTTACATACGTGACATGCACATAGCGACACGCACGTACGGGCAAGCGATCAAATGTTTGGAAGCCAAAGCTGTACTCACGGTAGCACGTCTGCTATCCATCTCAAAGTCCTCCTGTTTGTGTTGCTGTAGTCCGCCGCTAATACACCGATCGCACCTACAGCTTTCTTCTTTGCAGTCTTCATTGTTCATTAAACAAATTGCAAAAGATTCACCAACACAGATGTCCAGAATACCGTGGAATTTTGGGATGAAAACAGAGCTTTTTTGTATTGGATTCAATGGGTCCGAATACTTCCGTATCAACCATTGACGTCACGCACATACGTCATCATACATAGACGTTTTCAACCGGAAGTGTGGCGGGAAATTTAAAATTGCACTTTATAAGTTAACCCGGCCGTATTGGCATGTGTTGCAATGTTAAGATTTCATCATTGATATATAAACTATCAGACTGCATGGTCGGTAGTAGTGGGTTTCAGTAGGCCTTTAAGTTGATGATTTCTTCCATGTGTAGAAACTGATAACATAGTGCTGTATTTTACTTCTTTATCTTTTTTTTTCAACCAAAAATGCTTTGCTGTGATTAGGGGGTACTTGAATTAAAAAAATGTTCACAGGGGGTACATCACTGAAAAAGGTTGAGGACCACTGCTCTACAACATTTCGTCGCGTGCGCTTTTACACCATGCTATCTGCGTGCCAGCCCAGTCACATAAGTGACTGCAACGCATACTTGGTCAACAGCCATACAGGTTACACTGAGGGTTGTGATATAAACAACTTTAACACTCTTACTAATATGCGCCACACTGTGAATGCCGCTTGACAGCATCACACTTGGAGACTTGGAGACTCCCGAATTTCAGAGCAACTATTCTCTCGAATGTCTGCTGATTTTCACCCAAACAACAATAATAAGGGCGTGCTATGATGGCACTGCCTTTAGCGCCCTCTACAACCTGCACAAACAGCTTGCCAGCCCAGTCACATGTTGTATGCGGCTTCCGCAGACACACATAAGTGACTGCAAGGCATACTTGTTCAACAGCCATACAGGTCACACTGAGGGTGCCCGTTTAAACAACTTTAACACTTTTACTAATATGCGCCACATTGTGAACCCACACCAAACAAGAATGACAAACACATTTCGGGAGAACATCCGCACCGTAACACAACATAAACACAACAGAAAAAATACCCAGAATCCCATGCATCCCTAACTCTTCCGGGCTACACTATAATCCCCCGCTACCACCAAACCCCGCCCTCCCCCAACCCCACCCACCTCAACCAACGCACGGAAGGAGGGGGGTGTATAATGTAGCCCGGAAGAGTTAGGGATGCATGGGATTCTGGGTATTTGTTCTGTTGTGTTTATGTTGTGTTACGGTGCGGATGTTCTCCCGAAATGTGTTTGTCATTCTTGTTTGGTGTGGGTTCACAATGTGGCGCATATTAGTAAGAGTGTTAAAGTTGTTTAAACGGGCACCCTCAGTGTGACCTGTATGGCTGTTGAACAAGTATGCCTTGCAGTCACTTATGTGTGTCTGCGGAAGCCGCATACAACATGTGACTGGGCTGGCAAGCTGTTTGTGCAGGTTGTAGAGGGCGCTAAAGGCAGTGCCATCATAGCACGCCCTTATTATTGTTGTTTGGGTGAAAATCAGCAGACATTCGAGAGAATAGTTGCTCTGAAATTCGGGAGTCTCCAAGTCTCCAAGTGTGATGCTGTCAAGCGGCATTCATATAAAACTTGCGGGCCGCACTAACATTACATTTTCATATTAAGGTGCGGGCCGCGTGTCTGAGACCCCTGGTTTATACATATCACAAAGCAAAAAAAAAATGTGTATGCAGTGTTATTTCATTTTAAATTTCAAAAGAGTTTTGTGGCTTCCATTGTTTTCTTTATTTTGTGAAACAGGTCAAAATGGCTCTTTGAGTGGTAAAGGTTGCCGACCCCTGTCCTAGGCAGATACAGCCCGCCAGCGTCCAAAATCTGGCCTTTTAAAAAAATAAAACATTTATTTAATTAAAAAAAAAATGTTCATCCGTCCTTTTTCACCCATCCATCAATCCATTCTCCACCGCTTGTTACTGGACCTCCATCGATTACGTGACGTCATTACGCTTGCACCGCAAAGTCAGTCAAGAGCGCGGCAAGTGCGTGCTCTTTCAGTCAATTAAAATTAAAATAGCGAAATCGTTGGACTCCGAGTGTAGAGTTTTTAAATATTAGTGGACATTTGACTTTTTTTTGTTCAGTGTAAGGAAAAAGCAGTTTATATTTTATATATATACAGTATATATTTATATAAATATATATATATATATATACATATATATATATATATATATATGTGTGTGTATATATACAGTATATCTATATATAGCCCGGCACCTGGCCAAATTTTTTTAACCCAATACGGCCCCTGGGTCAAAAAGTTTGGGGACCCCTGATCTACAGTATATCTCCTTCCAACTGCTTCTCCGTCAAACACACCATCAGCAGCTTCTCTACATTTTCATGGATAAATGTCTGTCGTTAAGATATTATTTTAACGTCTTTGGCTGGCGTTATCGACTCATTCGGCTTGAGTATGCTGTAGACTAGTAGTGCTACGATCCAACTGCTTTAAGTTAGTTATCTTCACGCTCTGTCGTGTTTTTGATGATTTCTTCCTTTAATTCAACGTGTATTATCCCTTTTTCTTCTCAGCACTTGGGAAAACTAAGTTATGTTGATTTCTCGCTTTAAGTGAGACCGCATGTTTTGCTCGGATCTTATTGGGTTCACTGTGACATTTGCCACGCCAACTTGTGGTGGGGAGGCTCGTAACCCTAATTTTTGCCCTCACCTAAAGCCTTACAATTATCCAAGAGACAGAACTTGGAAGCTGAGGCACCTTTTTCCTGAAGTACCACTAATAATTGTATTAAAATTTATTATTGTGATACTTATTTTGAACCCCCATTAGCACATATTATATAGATAATATCCTTGGGATATATTTGACTAAAAAAGCCATGATACCTGTGACGGAGCGTGTTCAGGGGCGTGGTTCTGGGCGTCATCGAGTAATTTGCAAAATTTGCTACGAAGATATTTGTTTCTTTAAAAGGGCTAAAACATATATATATATATATATATATATATATATATATATATATATATATATATATATATATATATATATATATATATATATATATATATATATATATATATAAACAAATCTGTTATTATTCATTAGCATTAACATTTATTTTTTATCGTTGCCATATTTTCAGTTGTTGCTGCTTATTGTACAATGTACTTTGTTGAGATTTGTCTGGTAGGTTTAATTAGGTTTTTTTAATTAAAAACAACTAGGAACAAATCTAGCATTATCTTTTGGTGGTATTATAAAATGTAGTCATGTTTAGAGACTCTACTTCTGTCCCTGACGAAAGAGGTGAGCTGCAGCGTGCATGACATACACTTGCTTTGCGCTGCTGCTCCAGTTGGACTTTCTCTTCTTTGTCCTCTTAATATTTGCACATTTTGTAGAGGGCTGTCCACGGGTAAATCTGCGATATATTACCATTACGTCCACATTGCAAACATGCTGACAACGCTCCAGACAATTGCGTGCGTTTATGTTTACATCCGGTTGTGACATTGCGTTTTTTGGTAAACAAAGTTAATAGGCTAGATGTCAATTCATACTGTAACGACCAGCTGGTGTTAATGTTTTATGTTTGTGTGGTTTGGATTTGATGTCAGTTTTTCCCATGTTTGCAAACACACCGTCCGTGCCTGAAAGGTGATTGGCGGAGAATGAGGAAGTGTTGATGTATGTCCGGGGAAGCACAGAGACGAAAGTGTTTGCACAGGAGGTAAAACCTGTTGGAATTGTGCGGTTTGTTATCATAAGATTGCTAATACAAGTTAAAAATAGCGTTGGACTGTGTTTGATTTTTTTTCTGGACGTTACAATACATTATTTTACCTTAATTTTTGTTCAAGTAAAAAACAAAACAAACTTATTTTCAAGGTGAGGCGATAATAAAAATGCCGGGGTGGCGCGCCACATTCAATTACATTAAAGGGAAACCCTGCAAGGTGGACACGGTGATGTATGAAAGTAAATAATTTGATGTGAGTGTAGATTTGAAAAAATAAATATATTTACTTGTGAATAAAAATAAATAATAATGTTTGTGCAGTCACTTTTAGTAGTAGATAAATTATAATTGTATAAATGCAAGCTTTCAAACACTGCTAACTTTGTTACATTATTATGTTATGAAATTATTCATGTCGTGCTGCTTTCTGACTGATTTCCCCTTTTACACATTTAAGTGCTTTGAATTATCTTTTGTTTTTATCAAATTGGTTTGGTGTTGGACAGTCCTGTCACTTCTGTTCCTCGTGCAACTTGAAGGTAAATGTTCAAAACATGCTGCATGCATCTGATCCAAATGAGGAGCATAGAGCTGAAGCCATGTTGATTTCACTGTTGCGTGTTTGTAAATATGTGGCAAAGGTAATGAGGAGGCTGCTCACTGTGTGAGCTCCGCCACTCGCTGCTGTCGACGACTTCACTGCATGTGACAAGCCTTTTAATGAGGCTGCATTCGCAACGCAACCATGCCAAGTGAATCTAATAGGTGGAAAACAGTGCCTTTATCCGCTAAGTTAATGTGCTTGTTGGAGCTTTGGAGGACATATTGTTTTAAAGCAAAGGATGGCAATTAGCTCTTTTTTAGGGTGAATATATATATATACACCTAGTGTGTGTGTGTGACTATCAGTGGTACTTTAATTTTAACTTTATAAATATATATGCAGTATATGTGTGTGTGTATATATATATATATATATATATATATATATATATATATATATATATATATATATATATATATATATACTCCCCTTCGGTTAAGACTGCTTACGTCATAGAGCTCACAGTCCCATGAGAGAACTCTGTGGAGGAGGCCTATGAACGTAAGAAGCTGCGCTACTCAGAGCTAGCAGAAGAAGCGAGGCAGCGTGGCTGGAACACCAAAGTCTATCCAGTTGAAGTGGGATGCAGAGGATTTGTGGCGTTGTCTACCATCAGACTGCTGAGGGAACTCGGCAGCCACGGTCAGGCCCTGCGGAGGACCATCAGAGCAGTCTCAGAGGCAGTCGAAAGAAGCAGCCAGTGGATTTGGTTCAAGCGGAAGGACCCCAGTTGGGCCCCAAAAACAGCAGTATAACAGGGTGAATTTCAGGAACAGTTGAGCACGGGACACAAGCTGAGGACTGATCATCCTTCGGCGGGCCACCTTTGTGGAGGGTGTATAGTGTTTGAAGGCCGAAACACCCAATGATGCAAGGGCACACTACTGAAGATGTGTCGCTTGTCCAATTGTCCTGGAATTTAACCCTGACCAAGTCTCATATCCCATACAACTCACAAGAACACCCCACCCCCCACACCCCCACGTTTTCTGTCTACCACTCTCAACAACAAGGACATCTCGAGTGAGTACTCTCCACATTTGGCACAAGGGACTGTTCAACATCTCGTCCTGTGTTTTTTGATTCTGATCGTCTGGACACGTCCAGTGACGGCTGTGAAAGGACAGCTGACAACATGGGAAAGTCCATGTGACAGCTTGGAGAGACAGCTGGCAGGAGGGAACAGACCCCACTGGGGCTGTCATGGGCTAGCTCCCCATGATGGCAGTCCCCAACGCTGATTCAGCTAATTGGAGACACCCGCAAAATGCTACGAAAAGTAAACAAAGGAAAATACCCCTAGAGCCTGCGAGAGCGGGGGCGCAAGATGGCTCATTGGCTGACAACACGGTTACTGACCTAGGAACGGAAATCACTATGAACAAGGAGAGCACAACACACGAGACAGCAACAACAGCAGTGGGACACAAGCTTCAGGTGTGCATCTGTGGTTGGAACAAAGTAACATCAACGATGGGCTTAAAGATCCATCAAGGGAGGAAAAGGTGCCTGAGAGAGCAGAGACAAGGGCCTCGCATTGATCAATACTTGTTACGAAGTAATCAGTCAAGTCAGTCGAGTGAAGCACAGCAACGGGACACAAACCAAAGTTCGCAGAGCATCAGCACCCCTGTATCTGAAGAAGGTAATACGAGCACAGACATGCTGGTGGAGGAGCCCACACAACCACAAAGACCTCCAATGGAGAGAAAGATCAAAGGGCACAAACCTGGCGTAAAGTGGCCCAAATCTGTTGACAAGAAAGAATGGGAGACAATCAACAGGGACCTAACAGAAATCCTGGAGCAACAAACAGGCACAGCAGAGGGAAAGATCGAAAGGATGGGCGACATAATTTACAACTACGGAGAAGAACGTTTTGGAGTGAGCAAAGGGAGAAGTGGAAAGAATCTACCACCACCAGCTAAATCCAGGAGGCAGCAGGAGATCGACAGGCTTATCAGAGAGAGGAGGCAGATAAGAAAGCTATGGAAAAAAGCAGACGACGCTGAGAGGGAAGGTCTCATGCTACTCCAAGCAGACATCAAGAGCCGGCTAGCAACCTTGCGGAGAGCGGAAAACTTGAGGAAGCTTCGCAAGAAGAAAGAACACACAAGAACTCGTTTCTATAAAGACCCCTTCAAGTTTGTCAAAGACCTCTTCACAAAGGAAAAAAGCGGAACTCTGAAAACATCAAAGCAGGAACTGGAGCAACACCTGGAAAAGATTCACCACGACTCAAAAAGGCAGGAGCATATAGTCATCCCACCTGACATCCCGCCAATTCAACCACCTGTATTCAACCTGGACACCAGCCCTCCGAAATGGAAAGAAGTAGAGAACACAGTCCGACGAGCAAGAGCAGCATAGGCTCCGGGACCTAACGGAGTACCATATCAGCTCTACAAGAACGCACCGGATGTACTATGCTTTCTGTGGAAACTCATGAGGGTAGTGTGGCAGAAGCAAGGAATACCCAAGGCTTGGCGAAGGGCTGGTGGTGTGCTAATACCTAAAGAAAAGGATGCATCGGAAATCAGCCAGTTCAGACCAATCTGTCTTCTCAATGTTGAGGGGAAAATCTTTTTCAGCGTGGTGTCTCAGAGGCTGTCCACATACCTGGTAAAGAACAAATACATTGATACATCTGTACAGAATGCTGGAATTCCAGGATTCTCTGGCTGCCTAGAACATACAAGCATGATCTGGCATCAGATCCAAGCAGCCAAGAAGGATAAGAGAGATCTTCATGTAACCTTCCTCGACCTGGCCAATGCATTTGGCTCAGTTCCCCATGAACTTCTCTGGGAATCTTTTAGCTTCTTCCTTGTACCAGAACCCATCACCACACTGGTCAAGAACTACTTCCAAGACCTGCAGCTGTGCTTCACAACAGCCAACTTTACTACAACATGGCAGCGCTTGGAAGTAGGCATCATGGCAGGCTGCACAGTTTCACCCCTGATTTTCACAATGGCCATGGAAGTCATCATGAGGGCCTCAAGGTGGGTGGTGGGTGGTGAACGAACCAGGGCTGGGCTCCGTCTTCCACCTATCAGGGCTTACATAGACGACATGACAACACTAACCACTACTGCAGCATGCACTAAGCGTCTACTTGGAAAGCTGCAGGAGAACATCGAGTGGGCCCGAATGAAATTCAAGCCTAGTAAATCTCGAAGCATCTCCATAATCAAGGGGGTGCTGAGAGATACAAGGTTCTACATCGGCAAAGTCCCTATTCCAACGGTGTCTGAGCAGCCTGTCAAAATCCTGGGCAGATGGTACAATGCAAGCCTCAAGGACAAACAACAAATAGAACTAAGGCAAGAGATCGCGAAGAGCCTGGATAACATAGACAAGACTCTACTGCCAGGGAAACTGAAGCTTTGGTGCCTACAATTTGGACTCCTCCCCCAGACAATGTGGCCACTCACTGTGTATGAAGTTCCAGTAACCACTGTGGAGAAGATGGAGCGAACCATCACTTCATATGCAAAAAAGTGGCTTGGCATTCCACAATGTCTAAGTAACATCGGCCTCTACGGCAAAGGGATCCTGGAGCTACCTCTCACTAGTCTAACTGAGGAATACAAGTGTTCTAAAGTTAGACTCCAGATGACACTGAAGGACTCCAGAGACAAGACCATTAGCACTGTTGCACCGCCCCTAGTAACTGGGCAGAAGTGGACACCATCCGATGCGGTGCAGCAAGCTACAGCAGCCCTGAGGCACAGAGACATCGTGGGAAAGGTCCAACAGGGAAGAGGAGGCTTTGGCCTGACTGCAAGAGAACCATCCTGGAAAAATGTTACAACATCAGAGCGGAGGACGCTGGTGGTGGAGGAGGTGCGTCGCCAGGAGGAGGTCTTAAGGAGTGCGAAAACTGTCTCTCTCGCCAAACAGGGGCAATGGATGCAGTGGGAAGGAGTGGAGAGGAGAAAGATAAGCTGGAAGGAGCTATGGCAGATGGAAGCAAGTAAAATCAGCTTTATCATCAGAGCAACGTATGATGTGCTCCCATCACCAAAGCATCTCCATCAGTGGTATGGCGAGGACCCAATCTGTGCCCTCTGCCCAACTCCAGCAACCCTCAGACACATCATGACAGGATGTAAGACGAGCCTCACGCAGGGGAGATATACCTGGCGACACAACCAGGTCCTCAAGAGCTTGGCATCAGCCCTGGAGAGCATGTGTGGTGCCGTCAACTCCTTGCCACCAAGAGTATCCAATCCCATGAAGACAACAATGTTTGTCCGAGAGGGCGGGAAAACACCCAAACAGCTTTCCACCAAACCAGAAGCAGGACACCTATACAGGGCCCGCGACTGGAAGATGCTGGCAGACATCGGCAAACAACTGGTTTTCCCACCTGAGATTGCTTCTACCAACCTCAGGCCAGACTTGGTGCTCTGGTCCCCTTCGGTGAAGACTGCTTACGTCATAGAGCTCACAGTCCCATGGGAGAACTCTGTGGAGGAGGCCTATGAACGTAAGAAGCTGCGCTACTCAGAGCTAGCAGAAGAAGCGAGGCAGCGTGGCTGGAACACCAAAGTCTATCCAGTTGAAGTGGGATGCAGAGGATTTGTGGCGTCGTCTACCATCAGACTGCTGAGGGAACTCGGCAGCCACGGTCAGGCCCTGCGGAGGACCATCAGAGCAGTCTCAGAGGCAGCCGAAAGAAGCAGCCAGTGGATTTGGCTCAAGCGGAAGGACCCCAGTTGGGCCCCAAAAACAGCAGTATAACAGGGTGAATTTCAGGAACAGTTGAGCACGGGACACAAGCTGAGGACTGATCATCATTCGGCGGGCCACCTTTGTGGAGGGTGTATAGTGTTTGAAGGCCGAAACACCCAATGATGCAAGGGCACACTACTGTAGATGTGTCGCTTGTCCAATTGTCCTGGAATTTAACCCTGACCAAGTCTCATATCCCATACAACTCACAAGAACACCCCACCCCCCACACCCCCACGTTTTCAGTCCACCACTCTCAACAACAAGGACATCTCGAGTGAGTACTCTCGTCCTGTGTTTTTTGATTCTTTAAATATATATATATATATATATATATATATATATATATATATATATATATATATATATATATATATATATATATATATATATATATATATATATATATATATATATGTCTTAATTAGATTATCCCAAAAAAAAAATAGTGCTCGATACCGTGGTAGTGCATAATATGTATGTGGGGGAAAAAATCACAAGAAACAGGCCTGTAGAGATTAAATAGTCTTGTGATTTTTTCCCACACATACATATATATATATATATATATATATATATATATATATATATATATATATATATATATATATATATATATATATATATATATATATATATATATATATATATATATATATATATATATATATATATATATATATGTCTATATTAGGGCTGTCAAAGTTAACACGATAATAACTATACATTTAAATAACAGCACACATTTTTAACGGGCAATTAACGCACACGCATACTTTTTGACCCTCGGGCCTCGGGGAAACTTGGCTGCAGTTCTCTTGTTACTGATGAGCCACAAGCGAGCAGAAATGGACAAAGAAAATATGAAATATCAGGTTCAAAGCCATGCCAAGTTGTTCTACCGTCAAGAAAGAACTATTTCTCACAGAGACAACATCACTGCAGCAAATGCCTGCTGTGAGCGTCGTTCAGAGGTGGGTGGTGCTTCACTTCTGTGTTTAGATTACAGTTAAGGTGCAGTGATAACATAAAATGCAGATTGTTACTGTGACTGCTTTCTACATTTTGTGTTATTAATGCATGGATCTGATATCTAAAAATAATGGAGTATCTCTTCCTCTGAATGCAAGTGCTCCTAAAGCAGGAATACAAATTCTGTATTCCTACAAAATCTGGCAAGACACCAACATTTGTCCTTTTTTGTGTTTAGCTGTTTAAAAGAGCATAATGTTTAAAACACATTTCATTAAAGCAAATTATTTGTCCAGTCATGGTGTTAAAACTTGAAAATGATCTGTCTAGGGTACACTTATCAATGAGGAAAATGATATGTATCTGCGATCAATCACAATACATTTTTAATTAACTATGAAAAATGTGATTATCGCGATTAAATATTTTAATTGTTTGACAGCCCTAATATATATATATATATATATATATATATATATATATATATATATATATATATATATATATATATATATATATATATATATATATACGCAGCAGCAGGACATTCATATTCTTCCCTGCCCTTAAATTAAATTATATTAGAAACTCAAACAGCACATGTTCAGGTCTTCAAGATACATTGTCTTAAATACACACTTACATGAACGTATACATCTTACCTTTCTGTTGTGTTCACCCTCATAAATATGTTCTCCTCATACAAATGCATTCGGAAAGTATTAACAACGACAATTCACTTTTTCCACATTTTGTTATGTTGCAGCCTTATTCCAGAATGGAATAATTGCATTTTTCTCCTCAAAATTCTACACACAATACCTCAACATGACAACGTGAAAAAGGTTATTTTTTGGGGAAATTTTAGCAAATTTATTGAAAATATAACTTTTTTTTTTAATAAGATACCACAAGCTTGGCACACCTATCTTTGGGCAGTGTCACTCGTTCCTTTTTGCCTGTTCCTCTTTGCAACACCTCTCGAGCTTCATCTGGTTAGATGGTAAGCATTGGTGTACAGCCATTTTCAGATCTCTCCAGCGATGTTCAATCTGGTCTCTGGCTGGGCCACTCAAGGACAATTACAGAGTTGTCTTAAATTGATTCAGTTTTAGTCTCCAAAATTACACAACATTTTAGTCAGCTAAAATTACAGTCAACTTCGTTGACTAAAATATAAGATATAACAGCTAAGGCCTCTTTCAAGTTTATTTGAAAGCACCTTTATTTAGACTACCTGCACAGCATTTGTTTTACACAGTGGTCTGCAACCTTTATTATTAAGAGAGACATGTTCTGCCTCTTTCATTCAAGAAAAATAGTATAGCTGCTAAACGTAACACAGCTTATAAACTTTTAAAAGTTTTCATCTTTTTACTTTTTTATTCTACAGGAAAACCAATCTGTAGATTGTTTTAATTAAACAATCTACAGATTGATTCCCCTGGTCCGCACCAGTTCTAAGTCAGCTGCTAGGCTGACTTATTGTTGCTGTTGTTTAGTTTTGAAGATACACATGCTTAAGTGAATATCAGACAAAGTAACACAACTGTGTATGGTTTTTAGATTTGAAAAAAAAAAACAGGAAAAGAAAATTATTGTTATTATGATGATGTGTGACAAGAAAACGCGGGAGCTCTCTTTTTTTTTTTAATGTAATGAAGAATTACTTCTTCATGATCTTTTTTGGTAATTATTCAGTTAGCTCACCCAAAAGGTTGCACACTTGAGAAGCTGAACTGAAGACACAGGCTTCCAGTCTTTTTTACTTGCGCCTCAGGACTTGACCGGTGTGCCTTCACGGCCTCACAGACAGTCAGAAATTTTAGAACTCTTTCAAATTTGCAGGAGACAGATAGAATGTGTCATCATGCAACATGCATTACCACAATGTAACAATATTATTAAAAGCTTTATCTATCGTGTGCCAAATGTATATTAGTTATATCTTGTATCGTTGATATTGTGCAACCCTAATTGCAATATATTGCAGGGTTAAAAAAAATAAAATAGTAATGTCAGTATTTTCCAGTATTGTGCAGCCCTAACATCAACGTGTAAGAGAATCAAGCAGTCAGAGAGTCATGAATATGTCATAAATAATTTGATAAAACAAAATAATAATGGCAGCGTTTGAAAGCTAACACTTATACAACCATCATTCTTCCACCACTAAAAATATAGCTCTTATGCACTAGTAAATAGACCAGTATGTACTTTTTCATATCTACCCTAACATCAAAGTATTTACTTTCACACCAACGCCAACATGTAGACACAAATATATGATAAGTTTCGAAAATGTGTTCTCCTCACAGGCCTGTCAAGTGCAGGGTTTAAGAGGTTGTTTGAATTCAGTGACTTTTAAAGCCGGTAACATTTATGTTTAATGTAAGAAAGCAGCTGCTGCTGTTTCCTCGAGTGTTGGAGCATCCTGAACGTCAGCCCTTCTGTTGAACAAAAGACTCTTACACGCTCGTCACAACAATAACGTGAATAAACACACACACTCTATTTGTTAGTCTGTTGCAAACCTTGTGATCAAACACTTGGAGGAACAATCATCTGTTCACTTGCTCTGACAATGCTGTTTACAAAATCTATTTCATCTTTCAGTATTAACCTCTAAAAAGCAGCTGGTCCTTCTATTTCAAGTCGTGTTAAAAAGTTTTGTGTTACAACTTTTCATACAATGCAGTCCTACGTATATTTAATATTGTAAAAAGGTAGTTTTGGTTTTGTTGTGATCACTTGGATGAATAGCATGTGTAATTTGATACAAATGTCTTATAGCAGTTACCATAGCATTACAAAAGCAACCACGTGTACTTACTGAAGGATTTGCAAGGTGATGAATTTTAAAAGCTTTTACACATACTTTATTAAACGCAAATCATATTTAGTTAAGCATTTAGGGGAATGTGGGGAAGAGCATCGAGATACTTTGTTGCAGAGAAATCAGCTTAGTGACTTTAAACAGATTATATTCTTTGTTTGATGAGGATAATTGATAACCTCGCTAAGCAGGCAGCAATTCCACTTTCGCAAAACAAAGACTTTGTGAGCACAGCGAGTTTACCATAGGACAGCCGTCAAGTTACAGTTATGGACTGTGCCACAATATGGCAGTATGCAAATTTATCTTCATGTTCAAGTGATATTAAAATGTTGACATATATTATATTACATATATTGTATTACATAATACTGAAGTATTTAAAAATACAAATTTTAAAACATCCATTTTTTTACCCACTACTTTTAAAAAGACAATAAATACAAACAACAGATATACCAGAAATTCTAGACTATAAGCTGCTTGTTTTTCCTACTCTTTGAACCATGCGGCTTATAGAACGTTGAAAAGGTGTGTTTTTGGCACCATGTTTTGGAGGACTTGCTCACTGCAGGTGCTGCGGGTTGAACGTCTACAGTATTTATTTTTGTTTAGTGCTTTCAACCAGAAGTACAAGTGCTGTTCCGTCTTCTCCTCGTCCATAGCGTTCTACTCGTACGGATTCTTCATTCATCACTCCAAGCAACGTTTGTAAGTTTTACAATATTCATACAACAATTTCATACTTACTAAACTGTCTCATGTGTCTGTGTTAGTATTATTAACTTACAATGGCATTCTTTTTGTATTGTTTCGGTTTCGTAAAATCACCAAAACATCACCGTGGAGTTATTGAGTCTGTTTAGCTGATTGGAGAGTGAGCTTCTGCAGCTAGTGGGTCTATGGCAATGACTTCTGTTTTGTTTGATCAGCCGTTTTACTGCTTTTAAGGTATGTAAATAAAATATATATAAAATATTTATGTGTAAATAACTAATTTCACAATGTATATAGCTGTGGCTTATAGTCCGGAACAGCTAATAAACTGAATATATTTTTTTTGTGGGTGCGGCTTATATACCGGTACTCTCTCGAGTCCGGAAAATACGGTAATTCAAAACAAGTTGTTATTTTTTGTATTTAATTTTTTTATCAAATAAATTGGAGTTTGAAAGAAGGCAAACAATGTCATACATTGTATTTTACTTTTAGTGAAAGCCATTTTTTTAATAAACTTGTTCTTTTTAGAGATTATATACATTTCACTTTGCATAGAATACTTTTCTAAAAACTAAATAAAGAGGTTCCATTGGAAGGCAATACTTCTGTCTTAAATATAATACTTCTTAAAACAAAAATGTAGCTTCGCACATTGTATGCAAATAAATGATAAACTCTGATTATGAGATAAATAAAGTGCAAACTTAAATTGTCTCTCTTAAATAAAACATTTATGTAAATACAATTGTAGCATGGCACATTTTATGCAAATAAATAATACAATTCAATATTGAGATACATAAAGTGTAAACTTAAATATTCTGTCTTAAACAAAACATGTCTGTAAATACAAATGTAGCATGGCACATTGTATGCAAATAAATAATACACTCCCTTATTAAGATTAATAAAATTCCAACTTAAATATAAAATTGTTATTAAAACATGTTTGTAAATAAAAATATATAGCATTGCACATTGTATGCAAATAAATAGTAAACTCCAATATTTAGATTCATAAAGTCTAAACTCAAATCTTCTGTCTTGAACAAAACATGTTTGTAAATAAACATGTAGCATTGCACATTATGGTTAGAGTGTCCCCCCTGAGATTGGTAGGTGAGTTCAAACCCAGGCCGAGTCATACCAAAGGCTATAAAAATGGGACCCATTACCTCCCTGCTTGGCACTCAGCATCAAGGGTTGGAATTGGGGGTTAAGTCACCAAAATTATTCTCGAGCGCAGCCACCGCTGCTGCTCACTGCTCACCTCACCTCCCAGTAGGTGGAACAAGGGGATGGGTCAAATGCAGAGGGTAATTTCACCACACGTGGTGTGTGTGTGTGACTATCAGTGATACTTTAACTTTAACTTTAAATAAATGAAGCTCTCGTGATTGTGCCACTTTCTTATCATACATGACACTTGCAGTAAATGATTCCACCACAGTAAACTGGTTTTTAGCTAGTTTGTTTGTTGTTACTTTCTTTTTTGCCTCATAATAAGTTGCATTGCACACCTCCACACTGTTCCTTTCTTTGGAACAAAGTTCTCGATTTTGTTTGCATCAGCTGTGGCTATGTTGCTATCGATAAAATCAGTTTATCGGCAAGGGCTAATCTAAATGTATTTGTCATTGAATTTATTACATTAAATAATGTTGACATATTTAAATATATGTATTTTTGCATTTATTATATTACATTATATCAAAGTATTGTATTAAGTACTGTATGTATATTGTGGGGCGGTATAGCTCGGTTGGTAGAGTGGCCGTGCCAGCAACTTGAGGGTTCCAGGTTCGATCCCCGCTTCTGCCAACCGAGTCACTGCCGTTGTGTCCTTGGGCAAGACACTTTACCCACCTGCTCCCAGTGCCACCCACACTGGTTTAAAAATGTAACTTAGGTATTGGGTTTCACAATGTAAAGCGCTTTGAGTCACCAGAGAAAAGCGCTATATAAATATAATTCACTTCACTATGTCAGGTGTTTTACTACTTTTTAATAAGATCCTTTTGATTCTGAATGAATGTTAATGAGAAAAGGCTGTTTACATGGTTTTTAAGTGTTCACAATATAAACTATATTATATACAGTATGTATTAATATTGTGTGCTTAGAAATGACTGTTTTATAAGAAAATAACTGAATAGATGAATAATATAAGACCTTTCAAACCACAAGCAATTTAAAACTTAAAATTGGGGGTGTGTGCATGTGTGCATGTGTGTATGTGTGTGTGTGTGTGTGTGTGTGTGTTTATGTGTGTGTATGTAAGTGTGCTCAGAGAATAAATTAAACATTTCATGCCCCATTTTGAGTTTAACACGCTATCTTTTTTAGTAATGAATTCTGCTTCGTGTTCATTCTTTTAATTTTGCTGCTCACAATGCACTGCTGCGCACACGTTCACGTGCACTGACGTTGTAGGCCAGCAACCAGTGTGTTGCTTCCGTGTTCAGCCCTCCAACAGCAGCGTGAGTTGTTTCCTCCCACATGGAAATGTAATGTGATGTTGTATTTGTGGCATGTTGGTTAATATTTAATCAGGAAGTCTTCTTGTTAGAAGCCTGGGCACTTTTCCAAGCTGTTAGTGACGGCAAGCCAAATTAATCCGCTTTGTAACAAAGCAAATTCCCCTTATGCTGACACACACTCACACACACACACACACATACACACACACACACACGCACACACACACACACACAGACACTGGGCTACCAGTGGTCTGCGCATAATCAGACTGTATTCAGGGATTAGTTGCAGATCGCTTGAACTGGACAGTACAGATTTTAGCCTTAAACAGGACTCAGACACAAATACACAACAAGCGGATTTAGAAGAAAAAATGCCTACGAAGGATCTAGAAGCCAAAACATATGGAGCAATAAAAACATATTTTGTCTAAAGGAAGTCCAGTCGTAAAAAATCTATATTTTATGTACAATTATACAACCCTGAGAGGGACAAGCGGTAGAAAATACATGGATAGATGGATACATATGAAAATAGTTTTTTGTTTTTTTTCATTTAGAATATACAGTGCATCTGGAAAATGTTCACAGCGCTTCAACTTTTCCACATTTTGTTATGTTGAAGCCTTATTCCAAAATGGAATAAATTCATTTTTGTCCTCAAATTTACAGACAAGACCCCATAATGGTAATGTGAAAATGTTTATTTTAAACATTTTGCAAATGTATTAAAACTAAATAATAACATGTTCATAAGTATGCACAGCCTTTGCTCAGTACTTTATTTATGCAACAATTACGGTCTGAAGTCTTTTTGAATAAGATGCCACAAGCTTGGCACACCTATCTTTGGGCAGTTTTGCATGTTCCTCTTTGCAGAACCTCTCAAGCTTCATCAGGTTGGATGGGAAGTCTTGATTTTCATCCAGGGTGTCTCTGTACATTGCTGTATTCATCTTAGTCTAGTCAGGGAGGTGACCAAGAACCCGATGGTCACTCTGTCAGAGCTACAGCATTCCTCTGTGGAGAGAGGAGAACATTCCAGCTAGACAACCATCTTTGCAGCAATCCACCAATCAGGCCTGTATGGTATAGAGACCAGACGGAAGCGATTCTCTCGTAAAAAAAAATTGCCAAAATCCACCTGAAAGACTCTTAGACCATGAAAAATAAAATGTTCTGGTCTCATGAGACAAAGATTGAACTTTTTGGAGTGTATGCCAGGCGTCATGTTTGGAGGAAACCAGGCCAACACCACCCCTATAGTGAAGCATGGTGGTGGAAGCATCATGCTGTGGGGATGTTTTTCAGTAGCAAGAACTGGAAGACTAGTCAGGATAGAGGGAAAGATGAATGCAGCAATGTACAGAGACATCCCGGATGAAAACCAACGCTTCCGATCCAGCCTGATGGAGCTTGAGAGGTGCTGCAAAGAGGAATGGGCAAAACTTAGACTTAGACTTAGACTTAGACTTAGACTTCCTTTTTATTGTCATTCAAATTTGAACTTTACAGTACAGATAAGAACAATTTTTTTTTACATAAGCTCATAGTAGTGCAGGATAAAAAAAACAATAAGGTGCATATTGTTGTGCTCGTAGCGTGAGAGATAAACAACTTGACGTATAGTTGACACACAAAAACGTGTGCGTCGTTTATTTATCAAAGCACAAGCAAGAATGAACGCTTTCATCACAAACACTCAAATATCGCGGGAACAACAAACCCCCACCTTTGTGAGAATCTACTGACGGCCACTTAAAGGGGCCGCGCCGAATTACTCGCTCTTAACTGCACACAAAGAACAACATTGTCATGTACACAATAGAACAGTACGGTGGATGATGATGACAAAGTCAAATAACAGGTGTGGTGAATTATGTCCTTAAATCAACCGCTACACACGTCCCCCCAGAATTCGCCATCACAAAGGAAAACAAACTGTCAATGGACAGGGGCACGGACGGGCCGACCAGACCGGGTGCGCCGGACTGGTACAAACGCCGGGGAGTCAGTAGGGGGGACCGGAAGGGTACCTGTACTGTCTAAGGTCCCCGGGGGCCTGCGTAGAAGGATGCATAACATTATCATGGGGCCTAGGTAGAGCGGGCGGACAACCCCGGCGCGGGGGTACGGCCGTGGTAACCGGCTGACTAAGATCCAAGTGGGCCGCTTTCAGCAGGTCCACCGTGATCTTTTCAGACCGACCCCCGATGTCCAACAGAAAATGCTTATCTACGCTCTCTAGGACGCGAAATGGCCCATCGTAAGGAGGCTGCAAGGGACCGCGGTGGGCGTCGTGGCGGACAAAAACAAACGCTGCTCCCCTCAAGGAAGCGGGAACATGAGACGGCGTAAGGCCGTGTTGAGAAGTGGGGATGGGGGCAAAACTTTTGGCAGCATCGAGGAGAGCAGCTCGCTGCTTACTGGCGGACCAAGGTGCCGTCGTGCTAGGAATAAAGTCACCTGGCACCCGCAGGGGCTGGCCATACACCAACTCTGCCGAGGAAGATTGCAAGTCTTCCTTGGGGGCAGTCCGAAGCCCCAGCATCACCCAAGGTAGCCTGTATACCCAAGCGCTGTCCTTCAGGGATGCCCTAAGCGCTGCCTTCATGGACCTGTGAAATCGCTCACACATACCATTGGCCTGCGGGTTATACGCCGTCGTGTGGTGGAGTTTCACTCCCAAGCTCTCGGCCACAGCGGCCCAGAGCTCAGAAGTGAACTGAGAGCCCCGGTCGGATGATATGTCCGATGGGGTACCGAAACGGGCAACCCACGTATCAATGAACGTGTGCGCCACCTCCGCGGAGGTGGCGACGTCAGAGGTACTGCCTCCGGCCAGCGGGTGGTCCTGTCTACTATCGTGAGGAGGTATGTGCAGCCGCGTGAGGATGGGAGAGGCCCAGCCGCTGGGAAGGTTTCCTCCCAGGGTGGGAAAGGCCGTGGATGGAGTCGAACACGCGCCGCCTCCAAATGGCGGGCACAAGGGGCCGTGGCTGACCGGTAGCGACGTCACAAAAGAGCGTAACCCTGTGTTCTCAAATGGGACCTCAGACAACCGTAACCCTGTGGCTGCAGCCTTCAAAGCTTGGATGTCCGGGTCGTCGGCCAGGTCAACTGCCATTTGTGCAAAATCAAGCCCCACATGGACAGCGCTCGCGACGGCTCGGGAAAGGCAATCAGCAACGACATTGCTCTTACCAGCAAGGTGCTGGATGTCCGTCGTGAACTCTGAGACGTAGGAGAGGTGCCTCTGTTGCCGAGCCGACCACGGTTCAGCCGTCTTGGCCATCGCGAAAGTGAGGGGTTTGTGGTCCACAAAAGCTGTGAAAGGCCGGCCTTCAAGCAACGAACGGAAATGGCGTATGGCCAGATAGAGGCCAAGGACCTCACGGTCAAATGTGCTATATTTCCGCTCGCAGGGGCGCAACTGCCTGCTAAAGAAAGCCAAAGGTTGCCAAGTGCCACCCGCCCACTGCTCATGCACTGCACCTACAACATAATCTGACGCGTCCGTGGTGATTGCAATAGGAGCATCGGGTAATGGGTGTGCCAGCAGGGTAGCGTTAGCGAGAGCAGACTTGACCCCCAAAAAAGCACTGTGCCGCGCGTCAGACCAGTCTACCATGTGCTTGGGAGCAGCTCCTTTAAGAGTATCGTACAGCGGGCGCATGAGGTCAGCTGCCCGGGAAATGAAACGATGGTAAAAATTTACCATGCCAAGAAACTCCTGAAGAGCCTTAACCGTGAGTGGGCGGGGGAAGTTTGCGACGGCAGCAACCTTCGCTGGGAGGGGAACTGCCCCGCACTCCGTGACACGATGTCCGAGGAAGTCGATAACAGAAAACCCGAACTGGCACTTAGCTGGGTTAACAATGAGCCTGTGTTGGCTAAGGCGCTGAAAAAGGGACCTGAGGTGGGTCACATGCTCGGCCTGAGAGGTGCTCGCGACCAGGATATCGTCCAAATAGACAAACAGAAACGGAAAATCACGTAAAACAGAGTCCATCAACCGCTGGAAAGTCTGTGCGGCACTCTTAAGGCCAAAAGGCATACGTAAAAATTCAAACAGTCCAAATGGGGTGATGACCGCTGTCTTCGGGATATCAGAGGGGTGGACTGGCACCTGATGATAGCCCCGGACGAGATCTACCTTAGAAAACACAGTTTTCCCAGCGAGGTTGGCGGAAAAATCTTGTATGTGGGGGACCGGATAACGGTCTGGGGTAGTCGCGTCGTTGAGTCTGCGGTAATCACCGCATGGCCGCCAACCACCTCCGGGCTTCTCCACCATGTGGAGGGGCGACGCCCACGGGCTGTCTGAGCGGCAAATGATCCCGAGGCGTTCCATGGTCTAGAATTCAGCTCTAGCAATGGAGCGCTTAGCAGGGTCCAGGCGCCGGGCTCGTGCGTGCACAGGGGGGCCCGTGGTGGCAATGTGGTGTTCCACACCATGCTTGGCGGTAGATGACGAGAATGTGGGCTGCGCCAGGGTGGGGAACTCAGCGAGGAGGCGCAGAAAAACGTCTGCGGTGGGTAGCATGCTGGAAAGCCTGATGGAGTTTGTCGCGCTGAGACTGCACTTGTACGAGCAGAACGTAATCGCATCCACCAAACGCCTGTTTTTTGCATCCACAAGGAGGCCGAAAGCACAGAGAAAATTTGCACCGATGAGCGGCACCGTCACTTTAGCAGTCACAAAGTTCCAACTGAAACGCTGTCCACCAAAACACAGTTCCACGTACCGTATTCCATAAGTGCGGATAGGGCTGCCATTGGCCGCTTCAATGGGGGGGCCATGTGACTCACAGCATGTCCAACCTTGATGCTGGCAGGACGCTCCTCTGCGCGCCGGTGTCACACAGGAACCGTCGTCCAGAGAGGGAGTCCTGGATGAAGAGCAGCCTGCCAGTACTGCCGACGCTCATGGCCACTGCTGTGCGCCGGCCCCGGCGTTTCCCGGCGGCGGTCCACGAAAACTGCACGGGGGACGGCACCGCCTAGCTTTGGTCCCGAACTTTGCGTGGAAAAAACATAGTCCAGAATCCGGTTTCCGCCTGGTGGGCGCAGCAGCAGCAGCAGCGAGAGTGGAAGAATCTGCCATGGGTCTTTCTGTCTCAGCCGGAAAGAATGCAGCCACATAGGCCGGTTGGGAAGCTAAAAAAAACTTATCAGCTTCAGCAGCTAGTTCGCGGCAGTCCAAAATGGCGGTGTTGGCTAAAGCAGCCCGCACCTGAGAAGGCAGGAGTCTCAGGAAATACTGCACGAAGAAGAATCCAGGTCTGTGCTCACCTAAGAGTCCCAGCATGTTGTTCATTAGTTCAGAGGGCTTGCAATCGCCAAGCCCCTGCAACAAAAAAAGGCGGTTAGCTCGCTCCGCGTCGGAAAGATGAAATGTCTGTAAGAGGTGAGCCTTCAACGTGAGGTACTTGTTCCTCTCCGGTGGGTGCGTAATGGCGTTAACCACTTTGGTCACCGTCGCGCTGCCGAGGGAGGACACGACATAATAAAACTTAGTGTCGTCCTCGGTGATACCACGCAGGGCAAACTGTGCCTCCGCCTGGGCAAACCATGCGGTCGCGGAAGTTTCCCAGAACTCGGGCAGCTTTAGAGAAACCGCATTCGCCGTCCTGGTCGATAAAAATCACTGAATCCGTTCAGTGAAGCGTCGGGGTCACCAGTGTTGTGCTCGTAGCGTGAGAGATAAAACAACTTGACGTATAGTTGACACACAAAAACGTGTGCGTCGTTTATTTATCAAAGCACAAGCAAGAATGAACGCTTTCATCACAAACACTCAAATATAGCGGGAACAACAAACCCCCACCTTTGTGAGAATCTACTGACGGCCACTTAAAGGGGCCGTGCCGAATTACTCGCTCTTAACTGCACACAAAGAACATTGTCATGTACACAATAGAACAGTACGGTGAATGATGATGACAAAGTCAAATAACAGGTGTGGTGAATTATGTCCTTAAATCAACCGCTACAATATATAAATAAATAAATAGGTTACTGTACAGATACATATATTGTACTTTTTCACATGCATCCATGTTTATGGATGTATTTTATATTGTCTTTTTTATTCCAGCGAGTTAATTCCTTTTGGGGGGAGTTGAGGGGATAATTTAATTATAATGCATTTAAGAGTCTTACGGCCTGAGGGAAGAAGCTGTTACAGAACCTGGAGGTTCTGCTTCGGAGGCTGCGGAACCTCTGCCCCCAATCACCAGACCGGGCAAACCGAGCAAGGGACATCAATTCCCAGCTCACCAACCACAAGCAAACATTGTACATGTTCAGTGCGGGTCGTTAGCATGGTTAAAGTTCACAAGTACAGAGAGCAATTAACATGTTAGTAACAAGTTGTTGTGCTGACTTTGTTCCAGGCGCTGATCTGTTCTCCAACTGCACAGAAGAGTGTAAAGCGCTCGGTCACTCTGATCGCTGCTGGATGCCGAGCTTCATGCCCACTGATGGGCGGCAGGGCCCAGACTACCGCAGCAACCTCCATGTGCCGGGTATGGACTCGGTCCCGGACACAGAGGTACTTCAAAGCTCTGAACAAACCACCAATAAGTCCTTCTTCACTTTTGGAAAGGAGACACAACACCAACATCTTCATCATCATCACCACCATCATCATCTTCACGGCACCAAAGACAAGAAAGACTCGAAAGTCTTTCTGCCTAAATCGTCATCTTGTTTAGTGAGTATCCTGTTTTCTCATCTGCTGATCCTATTAGGCTCTAAAGAAAATTATTTAAATTCAATTTTCTCTGTGGATTGGCTGCCGGAAGGAAGCGTGAAATTAATTTCAACATTTGACCCTCTCTTCGCGTCTTGTCAGAGTGGAGTGTCTGTCATGCACTAAATGACCAAACACTGCATGGATGTGGTTGAAAAACACCTTATTAGTGGGAGCCTGTTGGCCTCCCAGTCAGGAGGTTGAGGGTTCAAATCGCTGTGTTTTCTATGTTACAAAAGGAGGGCCACAGCTGTGCGTAAGGTTCCATTTTGCGAAAAGACGCACATGTAAAATGTTTATTAATGAATGACAGAGCCCTTCATATGAAATTTTACCACAAACATATTCCCAGGCCCTTCCTGCTCAGTCACTGATAATTATGAATAATTGAATATGATATCAAATTCTGGAATTTTGCCCAATATTCACAATCCTTTTTGTGAGACAAAAACATATGTCTTTCTCTTTTCTGTGGGTTTAAAATTGGGAAAAACAGCTTGTACGAAGTAGCTAACAATGCAGGTAATGGGGATTAATCAATTACGCCTATTAAGCCCTCTAAAAATATATCCAAAAACCACCAACAACGCTCCATTTACATGCCGTGACCTGCATATTAACCAAGCTATAGCGACATTGTTATTGTAAAAGCTAAAACAGAGGAAGTACTTTTCTGGCGTAGTGACACATTGCCTTGCTCACCCTGCTCCTTCGACCACTAGTTACTGGCTAGCTTGAGCTGCTAATAATGCATATAATTGGTAATAACTTGCCATAAAACAAAAAAGAAGAAGAAGCTTCAGCTCCTGCTTTATTGCCATTGATTTAGTACAAGTTAATGCTAGATTATAAAGCATGCATGTCACATATATTGTAAAGGATTGTGGCTCCAAGCCGAGAAGTTGGTCAAGTTTGAAAATCCACTTGACGCTCTCAACTTGGCTCTCAACAAATATAATGCAGCCTAGAACCATTGCAACATCACAAGGATTATTCTGAATTTAGCAGCTCAAGAAGAGCACAAGTGCTGAAAGATACAACATCCCATGAGCGGACATTATAAGTAACTGTTTTATGTTCTTATTTGAGACATTTATGTTAAAAGGGAACTGCACTTTTTGGGGGGGATTTTGCCTATCGTTCACAATCATTATGAGAGACAAGAACACACTTGTCTTTTTTTAGGATCTAAAAATGATAAAAAACGCTTGAAAGATGTGGCTAATGGGAGTCACCGTTGTAGCCTTCAAAGCCCTCTAAAACAACTTCAAAACCTCCCATCAAGGTTTTATAAAAACACTGTAAGTATATACATAATGTAGGAACAGACATGGTCATAACAAAATTTAATTTTATGCATTACCATAACCTTCTTCCTCAGTGCATTTATTTCTGTTTCCATAGCAGCGAAATTCCGAAAAGTCATGTGACTTAGGCATTTCATTTTAGCTTATGATGGCTGACTTGTATTGTCAAATGTTTGCATGCAAGCAAGGTTGCTATGTTGTGAAGAATGAATTAAAGACAGCAATTCTCAGCAGGCAGAAAGTTTTATTATAAGAGAAGTGAAGTGAAGTGAATTATATTTATATAGCACTTTTCTCTAGTGACTCAAAGCACTTTTACATAGTGAAACCCAATATCTAAGTTACATTTAAACCAGTGTGGGTGGCACTGGGAGCATGTGGGTAAAGTGTCTTGCCCAAGGACACAACGGCAGTGACTAGGATGGCGGAAGCGGGGATTGAACCTGGAACCCTCAAGTTGCTGGCACGGCCACGCTACCAACCGAGCTATTCCGCCCCAGTTTATTTCTAATGGTGTAGAAATGCCACATTGTCAATCATTAGACATGTGTTGCAGTCAGGATAAAAAAAGAATAGAAAGTTGGAATGAAAAGTGTGCAAATAATATATTTATAGTTTAATTTGAAGGCCAGAGAGAAGAGTCTTTGATTAGGTGATAACACCTGATTATAATTCTGTCAAGCAGCGCCTGAAGAGTCCTTTGTCATCAGCAGACACAGCGAGATGAGACTATCAGCTGTCAAAGTCCTGCTGCTGGTTGAAGAGCACAGCATGCTGGGAAAGACAGCAGGAAAAATGTTTCCTCTTGCCTTTTAATTAACGGTTTGGCAGCGTTCCACACCTTTCACTCTTCACTCTATATCAAACTGTCTTGGAGAAGAAAGCACTCCTTCTCGAAAGTACTTCTCTTTTTGTTTGCTGGGTGATTTCCTGTGCAGCGTTGGGGGCGTGGCTTACAAAAATCAACACAAACACACCATCGCTCTTCCACTGTTACATTTTGCAACGTTCATAATAGAAAGACCCCGGAATGATCCACAAAGTCTAAATAAATATGTAATATATAAAATATAGCCTCACGTGATATACATATTAACACAGAAATGACATGCAAATGATAAAGATGTTTAGTATAATGAATAAAAAATGTTTACACATAATCTAGAGGAAAATGTCCTGAAATGACTTGTTTAGAAAATAAAAGCTCTGTTTATTGCTCGAGGAAACATTGCCGCTGATGATCATTCTTGTGTGCCTGAGTGCTTTAGTATAATATAATAATGTTTTTAATACAATTATTTATATGATTGTGACTAAAGCAGGAAGCAGACTATATGGATTAGGTTCAATCTCAAATCAAACTGATACACAATTGTGTTACTGTTAAACAAGCATGTATGCTAGTTTATTGTTCATGCAATAATAATAATAATCTAAATGTACTCTAATAAGCACACAAGGGTGTTCTTTTCTTGTATTTTAGTCAGGTCATTTAAAAAAGATAACATCGTAGACTACAAGGAGCTAGCAGCTACACAACAGCTAAGTGCACAAGAAATGGTAAATGGGTTATACTCGTATAGCGCTTTTCTACCTTCAAGGTACTAAAAACCGTTTGACACTATTTCCACATTCACACACACATTCACACACTGATGGTGGGAGCTGCCATGCAAGACCCTAACCACAACCCATCAGGAGCAAGGGCTAAATGTCTTGCTTAAGGACACAACGGACGTGACTTGGGTGGTGGAAGCCGGGGATCGAACCAGGAACCCTCAGATTGCTGCTCTCCCAACAGCACTCAATAGCACACAAGCTAACATCTTTAATTTAACAATAATGTCTAAGACACAACATTTCTCAATATAAACAAGTATTAAATAATTACAGTTATTATTTACACATACGTCTCCAAGGCAGAAACGTATTAGAAAGCATCCAGTAACAAACGTGACCGCATCATTCAACTTACTGCAACTAATGAGCATGACTTAATGAATTACTGTGGCCATTGCATGTCGTCAAACACCAATTAACACTACACTTCTAAAGCATACATCTGTCATGTTAGTGTTTTCATACCTACCAAATGTTCTCTGTTTGACTCATTTCACTTGCTAAAACCTTTTCTAACATTCCAAACGACAAAATAATTAAAAAAAATGTACTATGATTCGTGCTAATAATGGATTAATATCGGTATTGGCCAAATCTCAAGGCTTCAATGTTGGTATCATATTGGAAGTGAAAAAGTGTCAGGACACCCATGGGTGAAAATTTAATTAATGTAACGACCTACTTGTGTTGTCATTTTGATGCTCAGAATTCAGGTGTTTGTGATTGGTGGATAACCAGAAAGTGTTGTTCATGACTCAAATGTCTCTTGTGTTGAGAGTAAAGATGTGTACCTTCCACATTTGAACTGATTCGGTACCATTTCATGTTAATCGATACTGTTACTCAACAGGTAGATACCAATTGTTGGTACTTTTAATAAATGGTAATGGTAATAAATGTAATTTTGTTTGATAATAGAATAATTGTTTATGTAAAATTTAACAGTGCGCTGATACTGCAACTGTACTGTCCAGTTGTTATATTTTGTTTCCCTACACTTCTGAATATCATTTGCAGGTATGCATTAATTTCAGTTTGTCCTATGTATGTTGCCATAATCAGAAAGTAGTCTTTGCCAGTCTTGTTTTTTGTTGAGTCCTAGCAAGTGTTTACACTGTAAGTATTGTACTAATTACCAGGGCTGGTTCTAGGCAAGCATATATGATGGGGCAGTCAGAAATGTGAAGGTGGCATCATGTATACACGTTGCTCCATCATCCCAGCACTATTTTTCTGTGCTAATACAGTAAAGTTTGAATGCTAGCTACAGTAAGAGCCTAATTTATTAAGATCCAAATACCACACACTAAACAGCGTGTGCAATCTATAAAATAGTATGTACTATTAGTGGCTGTGTTGCGTGTGATTTACTAAGACTGTGTGTACAATTAAAAAGTGGTGCAGACTGCTTTATTTAAATGAGGATTTTCTGTGTACTATATGGGCATCAATTTAGGTGTCCCACCTGTAGAGGCCACAATTAGGTGTCAATCTCTCAGGAGGGGAAACTACAAAATTAAAGTAAAATAAATGTAAAAAAAAAAAAAAGTATCATTCATCCACATTTTATCAACCATCACGTTTATCTTAACTTGATGGCCTAATTCTTAGACTGAATTTAACCTATAGGACTTCACACACAATAGTCAATACTTCCCAAACTGAAAAGTACAGCAGTATTTTAAATAATACAAAAACATTCTTCTCAAACTAGTTTATTCTCAGGTCAGCTGCAACATGCCTCAAACTGTATTCTCCACTAATTTACACAGAGAAACTTAACAACACTGCCTACACTCTTCACTTTTTTTTTCCAAGTTGCGTTATACCCTACCAACTGACAAACAGTTTCTTCTGTTCTTTAAGATCATATTTATTTCATTGTGTGCTCTGACCATAAAGCATGTAGACACTTCCAGCGTGAGGAAGTTTTAATCGACGCAAATATTGGTAGCCTACATATTCGTTTTAATCGTTAAACAAGAATTGCAACTGACTGTTTTCGACAGATCACCTGAAGCAGCAAATACACGATGTAATGTACATTAGCCCTCTTTAATAACGAGTAATTGCACTTGGTCCTACTTTTTTAATGTCCTGCTCTTCCTTGAATTTTATTATTACTTTGAATTCTTCCTCCCCATCGGTCTTCTTTCGCACAGCTTTATTTTTCTCTCTGCTGCTTGATGAGCTACTCAGAAACCTCTTCCTGTGACATCGTTTTTAATCAAAGTCACTGCTTTCCTCACAAGGACTCAAATCCCTTTTTGACCTTGTCATTAGTAATTGATCATTTACCCTCCGACCATCTCAACTCGATTTTCAACTCTTTTGCGGCCTCACGTGTTTTGACGCTGCCGGCGAGACGTTCAACTTGAACTTCCCCATCTCAGAAGGAAAAGCATCTAATTGGCCCACCTTCTCTGCTAATTCCCACCCTCTGTCTATTGTACGCTATTAAAAAACTGTGATTGGATATCTTCTGAACTTGTCCCACCTATTTAAATAACAAAATTAAATATGATTGGCTTTTGTTTCGAACAACTAATAGTTTCGTTTTTTATTTCGTCAACACTCAATGTCAATCAATCAATGTTTATTTATATAGCCCTAAATCACAAGTGTCTCAAAGGGCTGCACAAGTCACAACGACATCCTCGGTACAGAGTCCACATACGACACTGGTTTACTGAGAGGAGGGGGGTGATGAGCGGACCATCACACAGGCGATGGACAGAAAAGAGGAAAGATGATGTCATATGAGTGTTGTCACGTGTCCCTTTTCAGCGGATTTCTCCGCCACTGCAGATAATTTTGTCAACTTGTAATATATATGTTATTGGGTATATTAAAATGTACTCTCTCAACCTCAAACATTTTGATCTGAGGCGGCAAGACATTTATTTGAGGCGAAGAGACGGCGCCGCTTATTGCACACCAGCTGTTTGATTGTAACGTGCATTTCAGTTGTAGTGTAACGACGTTGTTGCATGGTTATGCGCAGGATGCAGCAGGAAACTTCGGAGGCAAGGTGCAAATGAGAAAATGATTTATTGTCTATGAAACATGCAAAAACTACAAAAAGACTAGCATGCTGATCGCACGAGAAGCTAAGCTAAGGAAATAGCTAGCGTGGAAGCTTACTATAAAAACAGTCAAACAAAAACAAAGCTTAGCTCTGGAATCGTAGGAATAGATGTCGTAACTGTTGCGTGCAAACAAATAAGACAGCCAGACAGTGTGTGGCGAAAGACAAGAATATGTAGCTCTCTGATTAGTGCCCAGGAGCAGGTGAGCGCCCCGAACACTAATCAGAGGCATGTGAAACTAATCAGCACCCATGGAATCCAAAACCCAAACCCAAAGGGTGCTGAAAACAGAACTGAGGTAGTCAAACTAACAGAACAAAACATGATCCAGACAACGGATCATAATATGTAGTTGCCTTTAACAAATTTGAAAGTGTTGAAATCGCCATGTAAAATTGCTAATGATAATCAGTAGCACGTATATGGCATATCCAATATAAATTAGCATTGAGCTATCACATTTTGTATAGTTGAGTCTTACTTTGAAGTGCTTTCTTTTAGGCATGATTGCTTTGATGGCATGGAAAAATACAACATTATTTAGAAGCAGTCCACTACAAATACACCTTTCTGCTCGCCAAGTGTTTAAGTCTGCAACCATTCATGATTTTACGTGAAATGATACTCAGTAGTGATGAAAGTATATCCCGCGTTTTTTGGTTGAACAGCTCCAAGGATCAGACCATTTAAGATGGTTAACATGATTTATCTACCGAGGGTCACATGCAGATGGAACATTGCAAACACGGACACTGTCCAGCTCTGCCAGGATGAGCACTGTTAAGTGTGTGTAATTGTATTTTATGCTGTACCAACTCGTAAGATGATCTTATCTAAGTTGTCATGACGACCGCCATGGTAGAGACTTGTTTTGGGACAGAAAGTCTGAGAAAGTTGCTGTCTCTGAGCAGAGAACACTGAGTCACATCACCTCTCATACCTCCCAGATATCTTGGTGATAATACATATTCATTTTTAAATATGACGAAAACCTCAACTGCTGCGTCTCAGGATCGTGCAGCCAAAACAAGTCTCGGCCAAAGGCTTTGTCACATTTCACTCACTGTGACTTTAAAACAATGATACATGATCATACTTACCAGTGATTAATTATCCTATTATGTGTGAGAAAACTGATTCATTACAAGTTGTGTCTTATTCCTCGAACGTGTTAGCCAATCAGCATCATTTTTACCAATCAAATTTGTCTCTGAGCGTCAACTGTCTAATAATAACTTGTTTGTTTATTGTATAGATGACTAAGGAACAACAAAGTCTAACAATATACTGTAACATATTCCCGCTTACCTCTGACCTACTTCTTGTTCCTGTCTACAGCGCTAAGCCTTGTGGGTAATGTAGTACATAAACATGTACTTCCTAGTACTTCCATGTGTGACATGTTTATATTTATTTAACGTTTATTAACCCAGGGTAAGATAATTAAGAACATATTTCCTTTTGCAATGCTGAACTAGCAAAGAGGCAGCATTTACATGTTAGAGATGTTAATGTGTGACGATAATCTCTCATCATCTCTCATTTACCAACAATTTGCGCTGTAGATTGCTTTCAACAGTTTACAAATGCTCCTAACTTGCAGGAGTAAATGTGTTGAATGTTTAAGATGGACAGACACCTCTCAAGCGTAAAACAAACAGAGCAAGTCCACACATTTTATGGCAGCACAGAAATATGCTGAAATATTCTGTATTTTGTAATGTAATGTCCAAATGTACACATTTAGCTGTAAATGGCACTATAAGTGTACATAATAAACCACATGAAGTTAGTACATAATTTTAGGGAAATTGAAGTGGGACACATTTTATGGCGGCACAGAAATATTCTGAAATATTCTGTATCTTCCTAACTTTTTTGGTCATTAATAAAATGAGTCCAAATTCACAAGTGTCGTACAATAACAAGTCTGTACATATAATCCACATGATGTTAGTACATAGCTTTAGGACACTTTTGGGACACATTTTCTGGCTTAAAATACATGTTTTTGTTTGTTTGTATTTTTCAACATGGAATTAAGTCTACCCTGTAGTGTTTGGTGTTATTTTTTAATCTATTGGAAGATGAAATAAATAATAAACCATTACAGGATGTTATTAATGTAATTTACATAAAATAGGTAGGCTGATCAACCGCTTTGCAGCATGACACGTAAACAATAGAGAAGTGTGTGCAGCGATGTGAATGCAAGTACAACACGTCATGTACAGATGATCAAAAGCATTTATTCGGGTTGGAATGTCACATGTTACACCTGCAACATTTCTGACAATCAAAACATGATCGGAAGAATCCACATTTTGTATCATTGACATCGCCAGTAACACGGAAGTGCTACCGCTGTTTGAGCAAGGCACAGAGCTTCGCCCCAATGCGCGCTCCCGCAGCAGGGGATACAAAATATTTCAGGGATACAGAATTTGGCACGACACCGGCAAATATAAACTAAACAAAACACCGGCGGAAAGCGATAATCGCTAAAAAAAAAACAAGCTAACTGGAGTTTTGAGCCGCTGAAGGCAGGGTCGCTAAAAAAAAAGTTTTAAAAAAATCTGCGTCCCGGGGACTTCCGGAAATGCGCGTCCTTTTTTATTTCAATGCGTAAAAAGACAGCACGGTGGTACAGGGGTTAGTGCATGTGCCTCACAATACGAAGGTCGTGAGTTCAATCCCGGGCTCGGGATCTTTCTGTGTGGAGTTTGCATGTTCTCCCCGTGACTGCGTGGGTTCCCTCCGGGTACTCCGGCTTCCTCCCACCTCCAAAGACATGCACCTGGGGATAGGTTGATTGGCAACACTAAATTGGCCCTAGTGTGTGAATGTGAGTGTGAATGTTGTCTATCTATCTGTGTTGGCCCTGCGATGAGGTGGCGACTTGTCCAAGGTGTACCCCGCCTTCCGCCCGAATGCAGCTGAGATAGGCTCCAGCACCCCCCGAGACCCCAAAAAGGGACAAGCGGTAGAAAATGGATGGATGGATGGCGTAAAAAGACACAAAAAGTGTGTTAACGCCAACACTGTTGTCAGGACTGGGTCTATGGCGTGGTTTGTTCTCCCAGAAGGCAATGAAAAATTGGCGCGTGCAAGACGTGAATTTAAATACATTTTTAATTCTAACTCAAAAAAAGTACAAACAAAAGGCGCTCACAGCGGAGGTAAAAAAACTTGACTAGACAAAACAAAAGGCGCGCACAATGGCGGAGAACTATGAACATTAAACAAACAAAAACTTACGTGACAAGAGATGAAACAAGAACTAACGTGACAAGGAACTGTGGACATGGCATGAATGGGTGATGTAGCCAGGACGAACAACAGAAACAGTAAAGCCTATATAGTGACATGAAAAGTGAAAACAGGTGCGTGACTAACTGTGAACAGGTGCATGACATGACTGTGAAAACGTGAGACAGGTGTGTGTGAGTCCAAACGTGGAACAGGTGAAACTAATGGTTGCTATGGTGACAAACAAAACCAGGAAGTGAAACCAGGAACTAAGGAAGTGTCCAAAAAACAAAACAGCACATGGCCAAACAAAAACATGAACACAGACATGACAGAACCCCCCCCTTACGGACAGATCCCAGATGTCCAAAAACAAAAAACAGGATCAAGAGTCATGGGAGGGGGGGAGGGGGACATGGCGGTGGGTCGCCAGACCAGGTGTCCCCGAATCCACCGGGGCAGAATCAGGTGGCGGCGGCGGGTAGACCGCCGCTGAACCTGACGAGGTGGGCGACCTGGGAATGGCCACATTCGTGGCAGACGAGGAGGTCGGCGCACCTGGCGTGGCGGACGCCCATGGAAAGGCCACATCCTTGGCCGACGAGGAGGTGGGCGCGTTGTCGTGGCAGGCGGCGAAGCTTGGCGTGGTGCGTCAGGCGGCGAAGCTTGGCGTGGTGCGTCAGGCGGCGAAGCTTGGCGTGGTGCGTCAGGCGGCGAAGCTTGGCGTGGTGCGTCAGGCGGCGAAGCTTGGCGTGGTGCGTCAGGCGGCGAAGCTTGGCGTGGTGCGTCAGGCGGCGAAGCTTGGCGTGGTGCGTCAGGCGGCGAAGCTTGGCGTGGCGGGTCTTGACGAGGGTCTTGGTCTTGGCATGGGTCTTGGTCTTGGTCTTGGCGAGGGTCTGGGTCTTGGTCTTGGACTTGGTCTTGGCGTGGTTGGTCTTGGTCTTGGACTTGGCGTGGTTGGTCTTGGTCTTGGACTCGGCGTGGTTGGTCTTGGTCTTGGCGTAGTTGGTCTTGGACTTGGTCTTGGTGTGGCTGTGCTTGGACTTGGTCTTGGTTTGGGTCACTTGGCGGGTCTTGGTCACTTGGCGGGTCTTGGTCACTTGGCGGGTCTTGGTCTTGGTCACTTGGCGGTTCTTGGTCACTTGGCGGTTCTTGGTCACTTGGCGGTTCTTGGTCACTTGGCGGTTCTTGGTCACTTGGCGGTTCTTGGTCTTGGTCACTTGGCGGGTCTTGGTCACTTGGCGGTTCTTGGTCTTGGTCACTTGGCGGGTCTTGGTCTTGGCTTTGGTCTTGGCGTGGGGCAGCCACGGGCGGCACTTGGCGGCGTGGGGCAGCCACGGGCGGCACTTGGCGGCGTGGGGCAGCCACGGGCGGCACTTGGCGGCGTGGGGCAGCCACGGGCGGCACTTGGCGGCGTGGGGCAGCCACGGGCGGCACTTGGCGGCGTGGGGCAGCCACGGGCGGCACTTGGCGGCGTGGTGAAGCCACGGGCGGCACTTGGCGGCGTGGGGCAGCCACGGGCGGCACTTGGCGGCGTGGGGCAGCCACGGGCGGCACTTGGCGGCGTGGGGCAGCCACGGGCGGCACTTGGCGGCGTGGGGCTGCGACGGGCGGCACTTGGCGGCGTGGGGCTGCGACTGGCGGCACTTGGCGGCGTGGGGCTGCGACTGGCGGCGCTTGGCGGCGTGGGGCTGCGACTGGCGGCGCTTGGCGTGGAGCAGGTACTGGCGGCGCTTGGCGTGGAGCAGGTACTGGCGGCGCTTGGCGTGGAGCAGGTACTGGTGGCGCTTGGCGTGGAGCAGGTACTGGCGGCGCTTGGCGTGGAGCAGGTACTGGTGGCGCTTGGCGTGGAGCAGGTACTGGTGGCGCTTGGCGTGGAGCAGGTACTGGTGGCGCTTGGCGTGGAGCAGGTACTGGTGGCGCTTGGCGTGGAGCTGGGCGTGGAGCAGGTGGATCTTGGCATGGTCGAAAAACTGGTGGTGGTGGTCGTGCTGGTGGCTGTGGCTTGGCAGGTCGAAAAACAGGTGGTTGTGGTCGTGCTGGAGGCTGTGGCTTGGCGTGACGAAAGACTGGTGGTGGGGGTCGTGCTGGTGGCTGTGGCTTGGCAGGTCGAAAGACAGGTGGTGGTGGTCGTGCTGGAGGCTGTGGCTTGGCGTGACGATGCTGACCCACCCCACCTGAACAATTCCCAGCCCTAGCCCCCCCCTCAAGGAGCGGATCCCAGACGCGCTCCCCGCGGTCTGGAACCGTCTTTTGGGGTGGGCGGAGGGGGTTCAGGAGGAGGGCAGAATCCTCCCCTCTAAATTGTCCAAAAGGTCTTTCGTTCCCCCCCACCTGGGCTTTTGTGGGTGAAAAAAAAATTTCTGACTTGGGCGTGGCATGAGTCCTGGGGGGCGGGGCATGAAAATTGGGTGACTGTGATTGACAGGATCTGATTTCTAAAAACATGTCTTGGTAATATTTAATCATGGATTTAGAGTCTTTGGTTGGATGTGGCTGACAAGAAAAAGAGTTCAGGGGAAAAAAATCCATGACGTCACCCACTGGCAGCGGCGTGACGTCGTCCTGGGGAAGCCGGGCTGGCTGCAGCTCGTTTCCGCCCGGAGGGGGAGGAGCTTGCGGGAACGATGCGTCCTTTCCAATGCTTGTGGAAGCCCTCCCTGACGTCCTTCGTTGGGAGCGGCGCTTCCGGGACTGCGGTGACGCAGCGCCATCCTCGGACCAAAGGGAGCTGATCGGCACCAGTTTGCCGGTCGGACCCCACATGAGATCCCTGCGCTCCATGGGGGAATGGCGGAGTGTCTCGGCTTCCATGGCGCGCAGGACCTCCCACGTTACGTCGTCAAAATTGTCCCATTTTTTTGCGGGAGAGCTCTCGAGCTGGCTACATACTGTCAGGACTGGGTCTATGGCGTGGTTTGTTCTCCCAGAAGGCAATGAAAAATTGGCGCGTGCAAGACGTGAATTTAAATACATTTTTAATTCTAACTCAAAAAAAGTACAAACAAAAGGCGCTCACAGCGGAGGTAAAAAAACTTGACTAGACAAAACAAAAGGCGCGCACAATGGCGGAGAACTATGAACATTAAACAAACAAAAACTTACGTGACAAGAGATGAAACAAGAACTAACGTGACAAGGAACTGTGGACATGGCATGAATGGGTGATGTAGCCAGGACGAACAACAGAAACAGTAAAGCCTATATAGTGACATGAAAAGTGAAAACAGGTGCGTGACTAACTGTGAACAGGTGCATGACATGACTGTGAAAACGTGAGACAGGTGTGTGTGAGTCCAAACGTGGAACAGGTGAAACTAATGGTTGCTATGGTGACAAACAAAACCAGGAAGTGAAACCAGGAACTAAGGAAGTGTCCAAAAAACAAAACAGCACATGGCCAAACAAAAACATGAACACAGACATGACAACTGTATAGTTATAATTGATTATTACTATGATCAGTTATAATTCATTAAAACAGTGCAGTAATTTGAAATGAGTGCTGAGTATGTGCTTTTACCACTTTTTAGTGTCGAATTCTTCGTCTGTCTGGTATAAAATGAGTAAAAACATTAATACAGTATTTGTTCTCCAATTTTGGTTGAAATCATGTACTTTTTTGGGTTACAGGGAAAAACATTCATAACAAGTTCATAAAATCACAACTTAATTCAATATTGTTGAAAAAATTAATCCTCAAAACATCACAACTTTTGCCCCAACTTAATGAAAAAGCTGCTGAGAATCCCGGCATTTAAGGCTACACTAAACCGGCTAAGGTTATCCAGGGTAAACCCCACCTAACCTTGTCCACACACACACAATGGTCTTTTAAGACTATCCCCCCCCTCCGTCCGCCGGCGCAATATAAACAATGTGATAAAGAACATTTTACAATCAATCAATCTAGGGATGTAGATATCTGGTCAGGACACTTCTCACTCTTTTGCCTTCACCTTCATTGTCCATTTGTTTTTGGTGACTTTATATACTCTGGACCTAGACGTTGAGTCCGCGACATACAGTCTGCTTTGCCAGTCCAAAACCATTCGCCTTTTTCCGTAGTCTTCCCTTGTCGGCCAGGTAATACAAAGCACACGCTACCTTTTTTTATCACATCCACGGGAGCCCGCATTCTCGTTGTCTCTCCTTCGACACATGGACAAAGTTTTCCGGTAAGTAGAATCACAGCTGACCCGGACATTCGAAAGTTCTCTTGCCGTCTAAGAAGTGCTGTATCCCAAATAGCTGCAATCGCTTTCTCTTAAGGTATTCATGTGTGATTTCCACAAACGTCTGTACAGACGGAAAAAGAAACTCGGGCATGTCTGGATGACTCGCCTCCATCTTTCTAGTTTTTAGCTCCGAGTTACGAAACCAGCTGTTATGAAGCTGGCTGTGGCGCGTGCTTTCTGACATCACTTTCTGTGTGGGGCGCGGTCTTTCTGGCGTCACTTCCTTTCCGAACTCAGTTTGTAAACGATCCATGTGTCCATACAAAGCTAAGAGCAGGAGAATACACGGCGCACTTACTCGTGTAAAAAATTATCCAAGGAGGGGGACCTTAAACGATGGTTTAGTGTGGCTGATAGGGGGCTTAAGCTAAATAATTATTGGTTTAAGGAGTTATCCGGTTTAATGTAGACAGGGCCTAAGGCCACAACATTGGCAAAAAGTTGCACCAGTAGCTTAATGGAAATGTGTCATGAAGGCAACATACACCTATTTGCAAAAAACTCTGCAAAAATCGTTTTAATGATGATTGTGGAGTAGAATTTCAATTAAAAAAAAAAGAAAAGTCATTATTTGAGAATAAGTTAGAATTAGTCGCAAGTACTTTGCACTGTGCTTTAGCTCAGTGAAGAACTCATTTCCCACGAACACCACCACTCACTTTCTGCTCTCTATCTGGATCACTGAAGCCTTTATGCAAATGAGCGTGGGGGTGGGCGGCATTCTAAAGCAGTGCTGGCTGAGTGTGGAGGGGGCGGACGAGGAGAGAAGAGGAGCGGTGGAAGGGATAAAAACCCACCATACTTCTAATCTGATCAAGTCAGCGATACACTCACTCTTTTGTTTGGGGTTAGTGGGGGGTAAGCAGCTGATGTGAACCAGACTCAAATGATTACCAGCATGAAACCAGACTACATGGAGGCGGGGAGGAGGTGGGGAAACGAGATGAGACTAAGGCCATGTCTACACTAAGTCGATTAACCCCTTAAACAAATAATAATTTAGCCTAAGCCCCGTTTCAGCCACACTAAACCAGCTTTTAAGGTCCCCCTCCTCACACAAATTTTTACACGGGTAAGTCAGCCGTGTATTTCTTGAATCTCCGGCTCCTAGCTTTGTATGGACTCATTGATCGTTTACAAACTGAGTTCGGAGAGGAAGTGACGCCAGAAAGACCTCGCCCACACAGGAAGTGACATCAGAAAGAACGCGCCACAGCCAGCTTCATAATAAAGCGGTTTCATAACTCGGTTGTAACCACCGGAAATATTAAGGCGAGTCATCCAGACATGCCCGTGTTTCTCATTCTTCTACATGTACAGACGCTTGTGTAAATCACACATGAATACCTTAAGAGAAAGCGATTGCAGCTATTTGGGATACAACACTTCTCGGACGGCAAGAAAACTTTCCAATGTCCGGCCGGGTCAGCTGCGTTCCCACTTAGCGAAAAACTTTGTCCATTTGTCGAAGGAGAGACAACGAAAATGCGAGCTCCCGTGGATGTGATAAAAAAGGTAGCGTGTGCTTTGTATTACCTGGCCTCTCGAGGAAAACGGCGAATGCATTTGGACTGGCAAAGCAGACTGTATCAGTTATTGTCTGCCATGTATGTTGCGGACTCAGCGTCTAGGTCCAGAGTATATAAAGTCACCAAAAACAAATGGACAATGAAGGTGAAGGCAAAAGAGTGAGGAGTGTCCTGACCAGATATCTAGGTGCCTAGTTTGATTGATGTAAAATGTTCTTTATCACATTGTTTACATGTCTAATAAAGATTTGATTAATTTATGATGGCTCAGGTGTGATTCACTACTATAGGGCCCCACAGCACACTGGATTCCAGTTAATTGAAATACCACAACACTGGATATTGTTCAGATAAGTTACATTTAAAACTTGCACACAAAGCAACACTGGAGGTGACTATGGCGTGCGCATTTTCCGCGAATGCGTACTAGGGGGGTGGTGGTCTTAAACGGTGGCATTGTTGTGTGTGGACACGGATAAGGTTAGGTGTGATTTACCCTGGATAACCCGGCTTAGTGTAAACGGGGCCTAAATGTGGCTTCTCTTTTGTTTTGTTGCTGTCCCTAATGAATTGACCATACAGTATTTACGATTAACCCCCCATTCCAATCTCATAGCTTAAATTTAAACTTTAGATTGTTGACATAACATGACATGTGATGCGTGTGTACGTGTTGATCATTGATACGCTGCATAGCTGACTGTTGCAATCGCTCCTCCATGGTAACTTTTCACCAATTTTTACAATAGAAGGACTTCAACTGGGGGGGTCATCAATGGGAGAGGAAACACTGTTTATTATCCATGGACCCTTTCAAAATAATGGACCCCATTGAGTAGCGCGAGACAATAACTCAGCGCTGTTTTTATTCTTCCTTTTCTTGCTTTTAGACCAACTTGACAGCCTGTGTCTTCTCACACACACACACACACACACACACACACACACACACACACACACACACTCACACACAAGCAAAGCTTGACATGTTTATCTCTGCTTCTTCTAGCGAGGAAAAGGCTTTGCGAGCTCTTTTCGTGTGGACGTGACGGACACGGCGTGACTTTGCACAATCGCACCTCCCAACATTGACGACTGGAATTGGATTTGAAGATGAAAAAAAAGAAGACTGTCGACTTAATGAACTTCAATCTGCTGAAATTCCTGGGAGGAATGTCTTCAGGGGGACACGGTGTCATGGCGAGGAGACGTGGAGGAGGGGAAGAATGCCTTACTTGGAGCTCCTGGGAGGACTGGAGTGTCTCAGCAGGACTGAGCAAGTCCACACAAACAATGTGCGGACGTCCATGCGGCAGACAAACGAGTGTCTGTCACCTCTTTGCAATGTTTAGTGTGCGTGTTTACACTCTGGTACGTCTTTACGCTTACAAGGACACCACGCAGCCCTTTAGGACTCTGTCCTCACGCCAAACTGTACAGTCGATTCTTTTCTAGCGCTCCTTTGGTGCATTTTTAATTTTTTTTTTCATTCTTTTATTCCGCTTCCAACTCGCAGGAAAACATTACAGCAGATTTTTCTTCATGTATTTTTTAACCTATTAAAAAGCGTTCAAAGTTAAACCTAATAATGAGCTTCAATGTTATTAGCTTGTTTACTTGACATGCGGCCATATTGGGAGAGGCACATGACTGTCACATGACAAGCACTTAATGTTTTCTTTGTATGTCACAAAGTTGCGTAGAAAAGATTGGTGCTTTTAAGTTTTGCTAACTTTGCTTATTATGGGTTCAACGTGTTTTTTCTATTTCTTGGGTTGGTTTTTGCACCATCACATTTGTGGGTTTGAATAGTTTGTATCACACGTAAAAAAAAAAAAAAAAGGTGTTTATTCCAGTACTCTTGAAAAAGATGAATATCAAAGTCTATATATCGATTATCTGTATCTACTTGTGATGGAACTTTTTTTTTTTTTCTAAATTGCGATTGAGAGTTTTATCTGTTTGATGGGGGCTGGTTGCTTTCGCGACCAAGACACTAAACAATGTCGGCAGATATAAAAAAAAAAGTTTCATAATTCTTTTCCACGTTTAGATATGATCAAAAGTGTATGCAGTTCAATTCATGGTAATTCTGTGTGATTGTAATCAACATATTCATCATTATTTGATAAACAAACAGAATAAATCGATACATTTTCTCACATCACAACCACATAAACAACAAATGTTAAAAACAATAAAGTGAAAATTGATTTATTTCAAATGTGTTTTTGATTGACTTTTCTCACATTTTAGTAATTGTCAGCGTATGTATTAAAACAATCTGCAGTTTCTCTTGTCTCGTTATAAAAATGTTTTAATTGTCTGTGTTTTACACACACACTACACCTGTATCAATCAATCAATCAAAGTTTACTTATATATCAATCAATCAATCAATGTTTATTTATATAGCCCTAAACCACAAGTGTCTCAAAGGGCTGCACAAGCCACAACAACATCCTAGGCTCAGATCCCACATCAGGGCAAGAAAAAAGTCAACCCAATGGGCTACAATGAGAAACCTTGGAGGAGACCGCAGATGTGGGGACCCTCCCTGGGCGACCGGTGCAATGGACGTCGAGTAGATCTAGCATAATGGTGTGAGAGTCCAGTCCATAGTGGATCTAACATAATAGTGTGAGAGTCCAGTCCATAGTGGATCTAACATAATAGTGTGAGAGTCCAGTCCATAGTGGATCTAACATAATAGTGTGAGAGTCCAGTCCATAGTGGATCTAACATAATAGTGTAAGAGTCCAGTCCATAGTGGATCTAACATAATAGTGTGAGAGTCCAGTCCATAGTGGATCTAACATAATAGTGTGAGAGTACAGTCCATAGTGGGGCCAGCAGGAGATCATCTTGAGTGGAGACAGGTCAGCAGCGCAGAGATGTCCCCAACTGATGCACAGATTAGTGGTCCACCCTGGGTCCCGACTCTGGACAGCTAGCGTCTCATCTGTGGTCACCGAATCTGTGCCCCAGAGTGGGGCAGAGCAGAAAAGAAACGGCAGATCAACTGGTCTAAAAGGTATCACTATGTTTACTGTATATACAGTATACACACACAGTATCACACACACTACGACTGTGCTGCTATGTCTGGCTGCTGTATATATACAGGTAAAAAATAAAATTCATTTCATTTATAGGGCTCTGAAGGATACCCTAAAAAACAAGAAACAGGCACCAACATTGAAAAGATAAAAAACTGTAAACAGAGTATGTCAGTTTAAGAGTTGCAGTGGGAGTTAACATATAGATAAGGATTGTTTTGGTGAGGGCGAGCAAACATATTCCAATGGTTTGTCAGTTCTAATTGTCCATGCGAGCTCATAATTTTACTACGAGCCAGCTCCAGCTCGTAGTACCCAAGACCAGACTTAAAACCAGGGGAGACAAGGCATTCTCTGTGATTGGCCCTAAGCTCTGGAACACTCTGCCCCTCCATGTTCGAACTGCTCCCACAATGGAGTGTTTTAAGTCTCGTCCTTAGACCCACTTTTATTCTCTGGCTTTTAACACTACGTGAGTTGTGTGGTCCTCTGTTGTCCTGTGTTTTTAAAATGGTGATTTCTATTTACGGTTTTAATTGGATTTACCCTTTAAAATCGTTTTTAATCATATTTATTTTATATTGTCTTTATATTGGTTTTATATGTGTTTATTTTTTGTTTTTATTCAGTCATTGGTGGGGCTAACGATAATATTTGAATATTGTTTTTAATATTGTTGTGCAGCACTTTGGAAACATGTTGTTTAAATGTGCTATTTAAATAAAGTGGATTGGATTGGATTGGATAATTTTGCCTTGCAGAGTGGAAAGCTTCTCCGATTCCAAAGTCTGAGCACTCACAGCCCTGCCCAGCCCATCCATCGCTGCAGGCCACCTTTGGGCTCCTTGAACGGCTGCCATCGTCTCCCAAAATTTGTAGCTGGACCAGATCAACGCTAAATTCAATCAGCTGACGACCTGTTATCACAGTTCCAAATAGATAGACATCTTCAATGTCTTCGACAGAAAGAACTGCCAGGCACACGACTCTCCACTTCTCCCAAGAGTCCCTCATGTATCCAGCAGCAACATCCCATCAGCTTCTTGTCTTGAAGATCTTGTCAATTAAATATAAAGTAAATAATAATAAAAATAAAGTTAATATTTTCAAATATAAAGTGAGCAATAATACATATAAAATATATCATGCATAAAACTAAATCATAAATATAAAGTATAATCAAATTAAAAAAAATCATAAAAGTATAAAGTTAAAAAAAAATACATACAAAGTAAATATAATGAATATAAATTAAATAATAAAAGACTAAGTAAATAATAATACAAAAATAAGTAAATAATGACAAATATAAAGTACATAATAATGCACTTTAAGTAAATAATAAAAATCAAGTGAATAATGGCTCAGTAGGTAGAGCGGCTGTGCCAGCAACTTGGGGGTTCCAGGTTCGATTCCAGCTTCCGCCATCCTACTGTAGTCACTGTCAGTGTGTCCTTGGACAAGACACATTACCCACCTTGCTCCCAGTTCCACCCATACTGGTTTAAATGTGCCTTAAATGTAGATAATGGGTTTCACCATGTAAAGCGCCTTTGGGTCTCGAGAGAAAAAGTGCTATATAAATGTAATTCACAATTAAATTTACAATAATTATAAAGTAATTAAAAACTATGAAGTAAATAATGATGATTGTAAAGTAAATATTAATGCATACAAGGTAAATAATAATATAATTTAACTGATAATAAATAGACATAAATAAAAACATATACATATAAAGTAAAGAATTGTACATTAATAAAAAATTAAGTAATAATAATAAATATAAAGTAAATAATTGAGAGTTGCTGCACTGCTCAACTTTTTCCTTTTGATTCACGACTGCAATAATTAAAAAAAAAAGGGTTGTTTTTTAAATTTGAGTCTGCAGCAATGTTCAAAAGGAGATTGATTATTATTATTATCAATCAATCAATCAATCAATGTTTATTTATATAGCCCTAAATCACAAGTGTCTCAAAGGGCTGTACAAGCCACAACGACATCCTCGGTACAGAGCCCACATACGGGCAAGGAAAAACTCACCCCAGTGGGACGTCGGTGAATGACTATGAGAAACCTTGGAGAGGACCGCATATGTGGGTAACCCCCCCCCTCTAGGGGAGACCGAAAGCAACGGATGTCGAGTGGGTCTGACATAACATTGTGAAAGTCCAGTCCACAGTGGATCCAACACATCAGCGGGAGTCCAGTCCACAGCGGGGCCAACAGGAAACCATCCCGAGCGGAGACGGGTCAGCAGCGCAGAGATGTCCCCAACCGATGCACAGGCTAGTGGTCCACCCGGGGTCCCGGCTCTGGACAGCCAGCACTTCATCCATGGCCACCGGACCTATGCAACTCCCCCTCGCAAGGGACAGGGGAGAAGAGGAGAGAAGAAAAGAAACGGCAGATCAACTGGTCTAAAAAAGGGGGGGTCTATTTAAAGGCTAGATTATACAAATGAGTTTTAAGATGGGACTTAAATGCTTCTACTGAGGTAGCATCTCTAACTGTTACCGGGAGGGCATTCCAGAGTACTGGAGCCCGAATAGAAAACGCTCTATAGCCCGCAGACTTTTTTTTGGCTCTGGGAATCACTAATAAGCCGGAGTTCTTTGAACGCAGATTTCTTGTCGGGACATATGGTACAATACAATCGGCGAGATAGGCTGGAGCTAAACCGTGTAATATTTTATACGTAAGTAGTAAAACCTTAAAGTCGCATCTTAAGTGCACAGGAAGCCAGTGCAACTGAGCCAGTATAGGCGTAATATGATCAAACTTTCTTGTTTTTGTCAAAAGCCTTGCAGCCGCATTTTGTACCAACTGTAATCTTTTAATGCTAGACATAGGGAGGCCCGAAAATAATACGTTACAGTAATCGAGACGAGACGTAACGAACGCATGAATAATGATCTCAGCGTCGCTAGTGGACAAGATGGAACGAATTTTAGCGATATTACGGAGATGAAAGAAGGCCGTTTTAGTAACACTCTTAATGTGTGACTCAAACGAGAGAGTTGGGTCGAAGATAATACCCAGATTCTTTACCGAGTCTCCTTGTTTAATTGTTTGGTTGTCAAATGTTAAGGTGGTATTATTAAATAGATGTTGGTGTCTAGCAGGACCGATAATCAGCATTTCCGTTTTCTTAGCGTTGAGTTGCAAAAAGTTAGCGGACATCCATTGTTTAATTTCATTAAGACACGCCTCCAGCTGACTACAGTCCGGCGTGTTGGTCAGCTTTAGGGGCATGTAGAGTTGAGTGTCATCAGCATAACAGTGAAAGCTAACACCGTACTTGCGTATGATGTCACCCAGCGGCAGCATGTAAATACTAAAGAGTGCAGGGCCAAGAACCGAACCCTGGGGAACTCCGCACGTTACCTTGACATAGTCCGAGGTCACATTGTTATGGGAGACGCACTGCATCCTGTCAGTAAGATAAGAGTTAAACCAAGACAAGGCTAAGTCTGACATACCAATACGTGTTTTGATACGCTCTAATAAAATATTATGATCGACGGTATCGAAAGCGGCGCTAAGATCAAGAAGCAGCAACATAGATGACGCATCAGAATCCATCGTTAGCAATAGATCATTAGTCATTTTTGCGAGGGCTGTCTCCGTAGAGTGATTTGCCCTGAAACCGGATTGAAAAGGTTCACAGAGATTGTTAGTCACTAAGTGTTCATTTAGCTGCTGTGCAACAGTTTTTTCGAGAATTTTGGAAATAAACGGAAGGTGGGAGACCGGTCGGTAGTTTACCATGAGGTCAGGATCGAGGTTAGGTCTTTTGAGCAGAGGATGAATAACCGCTTTTTTGAATGCTAGGGGAACAGTGCCGGAGGAAAGTGATAAGTTTATAATATTTAACACTGATGGACCTAATAATACAAACAGTTCCTTGATAAGTTTCCCAGGAAGTGGGTCAAGTAAACATGTTGTTTGTTTTATCCCACTTACACGCTGTAATAATTCCTCTAATGTTATTTCATCAAAAATAGAGAGACTATTTTGGAGGGCAGTGTCCGTCGTATATACAGTCGTATTTGTGTTAATAGAGCCCAGTTGTAGCTGGGATGCGTTGTCTTTAATCTCCTTTCTAATGAGTTCAATTTTCTTATTAAAGAAATTCATAAAATCATCTGCCGAGTGGGTGGAGCTACTGGGAGGAGTCCCTTGTTGGGTTAGCGATGCTACTGTACTAAACAGAAATTTAGGATCGTTTTTGTTGAGGCGGATGAGATTTGAGTAGTATTTAGTTTTAGCTAAGGTAAGCATGCGTTTATAAGTTATTAAACTATCACTCCATGCTTGATGGAAAACCTCAAGTTTAGTCGCGCGCCATTTGCGTTCCAGTTTTCTACATGATAATTTCTGAGCTCTAATTTCTTCTGTAAACCATGGGGTGCGCCTTTTAGGGGCCCTTTTTTGCTTTAGCGGTGCTATACTATCAATAATTTCGCGCAAGGCATCGTCAAAGTTGTTAGTGAGTTTATCAATAGAGCCGACATAATTTGGGAATGGTGCTATTACCGAAGGCAGTAGGTCAGCATTATGAATTACTAGAACATTGCAGAGAACATAGGATAGGATAGACTTTTATTTATCCCACAATGGGGAAATTACATTGTTGCAGTGCAGGTTTTCACATCCAGTAACAGAAGTAAATAATATCTGGGATTTATATAGCGCTTTTCTAAGTACCCAAAGTCCCTTTACATGTTAAAAACCCATCATTCATTCACACCTGGTGGTGGTAAGCTACTTTCGTAGCCACAGCTGCCCTGGGGTAGACTGACGGAAGCGTGGCTGCCAATTTGCGCCTACGGCCCCTCCGACCACCACCTATCATTCATTCATCATTCATTCACCGGTGTGAGCGGCACCGGGGGCAAGGGTGAAGTGTCCTGCCCAAGAAAGAAAGAAAAAGAAAGAAGTAAAGCATAATGAAAAACAACAAAATAGGGAGCAATATGTAGTATTTATTACTAATACTGCATGTATCAATAGAAGATAAAATACAACAAGAAACACTAACATCGGTATTGCACACCATGAACAAAACATCACAGTGATCACATACAGGTAAGTGCTTTGTAAAGTCTTATGGCTGTGGGTAGAAAGGACCTGTGGTAGTGCTCCTTCATGCATTGTGGATGTAATAGTCTAATGCTGAAGGAGCTACAAAGGGCCTCCACAGTGCCATGCATGGGGTGAGATGGATTGGACATTATGGATGTCAACTTGGTCAACATTCTTCTGTCAGCCACCTCCTCAATGCTGTCTAGTGGGCAGCCAAGGACAGAGTCGTCTCTCTTAATCAGTTTATTAAGTCTGTTCCTGTCTCTGACCGTGCTGCCCCCACCCCAGCAAACGACGACATAGTCATTTTATGACATTTTCACAGTGACCTTCATGTGGGAAAAAAATTTTAAAAAATCTGAGTTCTCCTCCTTGATGCTGACAAGCTACATAATCCTCTTTTTTTTACAACATTATGAGGATTTAGAAGATCTTTTTTTTGTGGGAAATCGTGTTGCACTTTTACATTCATGCATCAACGAACAGATTACGTGCTTCACGTATCAACAGATGGCAAACTACAAATTCACTTATTATGATTTTTAATCTACATTTTGAAACACTTCTTTGTGGTCTACATAACATGTAATGGTGGTTCTTTGGTCCAGATGTTGCTTGAATTTAGTTTTACAGAATGTCTTTAAGCTGCTTTCAGAGTGTCTTTTGAAAACGAATCATTTAAAAATGTGGGTCTATGACCCCGGGTTTATCACTGATGACGTGTCCAAGCATCACTGTGAGGCGTATTCAAGTTCTTGATATATGCAAATGAAGTGTATGTGTGTGTGTGTGTGTGTGTGTGTGTGTATATATATATATATATATATATATATATATATATATATATATATATATATATATATATATATATATATATATATATATATATATATATATATATATGTATATATATATATATATATATATATATATATATATATATATATATATATATATATATATATATATATATATATATATTTATATATATATATATATATATATATATATATACTGTTACCAAGTTTGTGCAAATAAAAGACATGCATTTAACTAAAATGTTCAAAAGCAATACAATTGAATTTGGGTACAAATATTGAAATAAAATATCTAACTATGTATAATAAATAAAAATTCTAACTATACATGTGATTAATCAGGATTACTTTAAATTCCAAAATGTGATTAATCTCATTTAAAAAATAAATAAAAATACATTAATTAGGGCTGTCAAGGTTAAGGGAAGAATAACACGTTAACTATAAGTTCCAATAAAGGTAAAAAAAAAAAAAAAGTTTAATGCGTGATTAACACACAAGCTCCTTTTTTACCCTAAGGCCGTTCTGTAGCGGGGAGGAAACTTGGCTGAGTTAACTTGTTACTGATGAGCCACAGGCAGGAAATTAGTGAGCAGAAATAAACAAAGAAAAGGGTATAATTTGGAAAAATCAGGTTCAAAACCATGGCAAGTTGTTCTCCCGACAAGAAAGGACTATTTTTCACAATGTGACCACATCACTGCAGCTCAACTGAAATGAAAGACGGTAGGCAGGAAGTCGAAAGAATACTTTTTTTTTTATATTGCAAACAGTCTGGTCCAACATCAAATCATGTCAAGACACCTTCTGGAACCTACAACACTTTTCCAGCTTCAAAATAAAAGCACATCCGGTTTAAAAATAAAAATGTGTTAATTTACTATCATGCTTTGTCAAAGATGTTTTGTAATGTTTTTCTGTGATATTTGCACCTAAAAAAATGCTAGTACATCAATTGAAGAATATGGGGGGATTTTTTTCTGGCTGGATAAAATATTACGTGTTTTTCCTTTTTTTTAATGAAATGTGTTTTAAACATTACTCTTTTTTTAAACAGCTTAACACAAAAATGATAAACACACTTTTAATGAAAATACAAACAAAAATTGCCTGCTGTGTGTTGGTTTCTTGCCAGATTTTGATCAATGTAATTATTGACATTGTCTTGTGGCATTTTACTTTTGTTTTAACCTTTCTCAGCCACCGTAGTTATCCGCCATCACAGACGGGCAAAATAGACCTAACGGAAGGCAAACTTGTCGAATATAGATGGATATACTTGAAAATTAGTAATATAAATCGATCTATCAATACATCGATCAATCGTTACACCCCTAATATATACATAGGTATTAAGGCTGTCAAAGTGATAACGCATGTATTAATAAAATTAAATGATCACGTTATCAATTATGAATGAAGATTAATCAAGACGCGCGCATTTGTTACACGCTCTGTGATTAAGAGGAGGGGCGGCCCATTTTGCTTCAAAACATAACTTTGGATAAAACTACGTAACTTGTTGGTATTGCAGGGACAAACAATTATTTCATCTCTGCATTGTTAAAAAAACATCTTAACCCTTGTGTGGTGTTCGAGTCTGTGGGACCCGTTTTCATTTTTTATTAAAAGAAAAATGATACAATTAATACATTTTTCAAACTGAGACTCATTGACTTTGGCTCATTTTCTGTGAAGAACATATATCAGAATACATATTTAATGACCACACACCATACACCTTTTCTATTACATATAAGATGTCCGGGTCACACACACACACACACACACACACACACACACACACACACACACACACACACACACACACACACACACACACACACACACACACACACACACACACACACACACACTCACACACACACACACACACACACACACACACACACACACACACACACACACACACACACTCACACAGCAGGCCTAGACAGGAGGAGGACAGAGTGTAGGTACAAAAAACATCAGAGGGTCAAATGTGCAGAAACACAAAAGAAGAATCCCTGTGGGATACAGAAACTAGCAGAGTAATTTTTCGTGCAACGTTCATATTGTTCTTACTCAGCCAGCGTTTGTGGGTCTGATGGACCCGTTGCATTTTGTGGCTTTTAATGCCTCACAGTCAAACACTTTTATGTTAAAATACTGAACAGATGTTTATTGGGATAAGGTAAACATCTGTTCAGTATTTTAACATAAAAGTGTTTGATTGTGAGGCATTAAAAGCCACAAAATGCAACAGGTCCATCAGACCCACAAACGCTGGCTGAGTAACAACAATATGAACAATACACAAGGGTTAAAGCGAAACACGTACTAAAGGATGGCGTTGACAGTGTTGTCACTGTACTACCACGAGCTAATGCAACAAAATGTTGTTCTTATCTGTACTGTAAAGTTCAAATTTGAATGACAATAAAGGAAGTCTAAGTCTAAGTCTAAGTGTTATTCAATGTTATCAACAAAAGTAGCACAGTTGAGTTAAACTTATGCCTTTGCTAAACGGACAGCCACCGCAAGCAGGAGATGTAATATTTGTGAAGACCAAGTCCTGCAAGAAGTTGCATTCATATCACCACAGCTGATCTGTCGCACAATACCTTGGAGAAGCACAATTACAGTGAGGATAAACCAACTGTACTACACAAACAAGAGCATCAACTTGCTGTCAGGATCCGTGGTCCGAATCATGGTTTGTTTTGGACTCCTTTTAGTTCCTGTTTATGCACCTCCTGAGTTTAGTCACCATGGTCACTTATGATTTTCACCTGCCTTTTACGCGCACCTGTTGCTCATCATAGACTCTATTTAAGCCTGCCTTTTCCGGTCACTCGTCGTGGCTTCATTGTTTGCATTTGCAACAGTTACGTTGGCATCCTGGTTTTCGAGTTCATGATTCCTGTGCTAAGCGGTTCCTTAGCTTCTATTATTCCTGTGCTAAGTAAATTACCTTAGCTTCCCGTGCGATCGGCACGCATCCCTTTTGTTTTGTTTTTGTTTGTTTGTATCCAGTTATGATTTATGATAAATAAATAATCTCCTACCTGCACGCTTTCGTCCGGAGTTGTCCAGTCTGCATTTCCGGGAGAACGACCCCGCAGCAAGCTGCAACCCCAACCGTGACACTTGCAACTACAGGCTTAACTGAGTTTTTTTTTGCTTCCCAAAGGTTGTTGGACATCTATAAGTAATCACAACGAGCTGTACCAAAAAAAAAAAAGATCGGCATTGTCAACTGAAAATGTGAACAAACTGGTGTTTTTCAACAACTGTTTAAACTTAAGCAGAGTAAATGCAGATGCACATGGTGCAGTATGTTAAGTTGTTTGAGTGCGTTTACCAGAGGTGTGGACTCGAGTCACATGACTTGGACTCGAGTCAGACTCGAGTCACGAATTTGATGACTTTAGACTCGACTTGACAAAATGTAAAGAGACTTGCAACTCGACTTAGACTTTAACATCAATGACTTGTGACTTCACTTGGACTTGAGCCTTTTGACTTGACATGACTTGCTACTTTCCCCAAAACCTAAAGCTTAAAAAGTTATTTGGGAGCGCTCCGTAGCTTTCATTTTGTACGTGTCTGTCTATCAGCGTGTGTGCTGCGTGTCAGCGTGTGTGCTGTCAGTACAACAGCCAATCAAATTTGATCTACATTGTTTTCATCACACAGCATTGATCCAATCCAATTGCAGGACAACCAATGAACAAGAGTTGTCAAACAACGAGCCAGTGAGAAAGATTTATACCAAAGTTGGTTTCGTTCGGGTATAAAAACTACGACTTGGTCAACGAATTGCCGTATGCAAATCACGCAGTTCGAATATTACAGACGGAGACGCAACAACTTCCAACTTCGTTCGACATTTGAAGTTGCACAAAGAAGGGTAAGTTTTGAATGTAAGATAACGTTTATTGGCTAAGTAACATGACTTTTATTTGCTGTGTAGTTCAATCAGTGAGGCTGTAAACTCACTGCTAACGTCATAACCATAGACATCTTATAAGGGTACACAGCATCGAGCGCTACTGCCTACTGGCGCAGACGAGACGCGGGGCCGCCATCTTGGAGTGGTGATCCGCTCTACTCAGTGCAATTTATTTGGCAGGAGCAATGAACTGTCAACGCATTTAATTCATTTTACCTCACTGAATACCACTAATTTTCACGCGCTTTTTTGTCATACGTGTAGCTATGATAACGGACACATGTTTTATTATTCATAGTTTGCTTAACAGTAATAGAATATTCTTATACGCTATAAGTGACCAGACGTCCGAGATTAAAACTGGGAATATAATCCCAGAGAAGGGGGAAAAAAACGGTCAGCTATTTTTAAATTGAAGAAACAATATGATTACGTTATATATACATGCTACATAAACAATGTATGAATACATTAGATATCTATATATCTTATAGACCGTATCTCTGTTGCTGCAGCAGCAGAGATTTTATTCTGTCGTGACACTTTGTATTGATATTTTGTATTACATTCTTCCCTTAAATGATAATGTTTACAGTGATTGTTATATATGTATTTTTTATGTATGTCGCTTTGGATAAAAGCGTCTGCCAAATACTTAAACATATATAAACACCTGAAAGTCTTTATATCAGCTAAAACCACCAATGTGTTTCACTGGATTCAGAATAAAACCAAATTCTGTTTTACCCAACAATGTTAGTATTTGAATTTTGTTACTTGAAGACTTATTCCTGGTTACAATTATACTGTTAAGAAAGTATTGTCTTATATTTTGCCTAAAATGAGAATGCATCATAATCAATGGCGGCTGGTGAATTTTGTTTTAGGTGGGGCAGAAAGTTTGTAAACCAAACCCCTGTAGGGGCGTCATCCTCCCCCAGAAGATTTCTTTGTGATTTTCACATACAAATATTGAAGATCTTTGCTCCTTCTCAACTCTGTGGTAATGTTATTTTCATAAAATACCACCAATAGTACATTAATGATAAATCTTACTTGTGAAAAGTAATCCCCCGATTCCTATTTTCAACAGTCCGCTCATTTGAGCAGGAAAACGCTGAACACCAGCCCGGCATCTTTGTTTTCTACCTGTCAACTGTCAGTTTAGGCTGCTCGCCGGCTCCTCATCACCACTTCAAGATGCAAATTGCTCGCGTCACAGCAACCAATGCTGCGTCTACTTATAAGATGTTTATGGTTATAACGTCATTTCAAACACAGCAATATGTTGCGTCCACTGCAGTTTGCTACCTTATTCATACTTTTTGTCAAGTGATTTTTTAAGCAGGGTTGCATGAGGTACCTATAGTTAACGTTACGTTAGTCAATGTATCACACACAGTAACATAACGTTAGACGGCGGTCAGCAGCACCGCATATTTTAGCCACCTACAAAAAGACAAACATAGTCAAATAAAGGTCAGTTAAAATATATACTATATTAAGAATATGTGTACATATTGCATAGGGCCCTGACATCTAAAAAAGTACAACTCTGTTCATTGTTATGTTCATGTATTTGTTATGTTTTTCATGTGTACGCACACATCAACACACATACAGTATGAGATGAGATCAATGAGATAAGGTAAGAACAGAATAGAAACTGCTGTGGAACTAGTTACAATGCAATATGCCATGGAAATACAATGTTATAAATAAATGATAAATGGGTTATACTTGTATAGCGCTTTTCTACCTTCAAGGTACTCAAAGCGCTTTGACAGTATTTCCACATTCACCCATTCACACACACATTCACACACTGATGGCGGGAGCTGCCATGCAAGGCGCTAACCAGCAGCCATCAGAGGCAAAGGGTGAAGTGTCTTGCCCAAGGACACAACGGACGTGACTAGGAAGGTAGAAGGTGGGGATTGAACCCCAGTAACCAGCTACACTCCGATTGCTGGCACAGCCACTCTACCAACTTCGCCACGCCGTTAACACTTTTGTACAAATAAGTACAGTTGCACTTGTTTTTGCAAATGTGTTTATTCTGTAAAGGAATGAGTTAAATGTTTAAAATTGTTTAAACTATTAAAATGACTGGTTAATAGTGCTATTATGAATTGCAATGTCAGTACTATTTTCTTTCCTGCTATTTCAAATGCACTTGTTTTAATAAATAAATACAGCGGTTTAAAAGCATACACAATCTGTGTAAAAATATTAGTCTGTGGTCAAAAGGACTTGAAAGGACTCGAAACTCAAAATGCAGGACTTGTGACTTGACTTGAGACTTTCCAGTCTTGACTTTGGACTTGACTCGGGACTTGCCTGTCTTGACTCGGGACTTGACTCGAGACTTGGGGGAAGACTTGAGACTTACTTGTGACTTGCAAAGCAATGACTTGGTCCCACCTCTGGCGTTTACTACATTATCTATTAGTAACTCTACCTTTTTTGCGAGATTATTGCAAACTGCAGAAATTTTCAAAATGTTCACTTAATTTTTACTATACTTACTTTCACCAAGTTTTTTGAGCAATGTGTTATTTTTTTTATTTTTTTTATTGGTAATTGTTGATTTAAATTAAATAGTAGAACATTATGAAGAATTATTGAAGCCACACAGAAAATATGGAAACTAAACAATTTCTGAATAATGATAACTAATAATAATTATAATAATAATAATAATAACTCCCTGTGCGTCTTGCAGCATAAATCATTTTAGTTTGAATGTGTGATGAACTTACAGTATGCACTGGATTTAGCATGTGTCAGACATCCTGTTGGCAGATGAAAATAATATGCTCACTCTTCAGGGGGCGCTAAAAATGTGTTTTCATGTGTGAAAACTGCTAAAATACAACATCAAGATAAAGGTTAGCAATATTTTCTTCGTCATTCATAACAATAACTTGAAATGTAATGTATTTCTTCTGTCTATTTTTAACTTGCTTGGTATTTTTGAACCCAGTATTGTGGGCGATTTGATGATCAGCATATATTTTGCATATTAATGAAGACAGGGCCGCAAAGTGGATTGCATGCCTTATTCTGCTCACTTAACACACACAATACACTTTGCACGTGTTCAGTAGATCAGCTTTGTGTGTGCTATTAAGTTTGCAAATGTTGGAAAATGAAATCTAAAGTCCCAACGATAGTCACACACACACTAGGTGTGGTGAAATTATCCTCTGCATTTGACCCATCCCCATGTTCACCCCCTGGAAGGTGAGGGGGTGGCCACGCTCAGGAATCATTTGGTGATTTAACCCCCAATTCCAACCCTTGATGCTGAGTGAGGACATTATTATAGTTTTTGGTATGACTCGGCCGGGGTTTGAAGTCACAACCTTCCAGTCTCAGGGCGGACACTCTAACCACAAGGCCACTGAGCAGCTCTAAAGTAGACACAAACCTTTAGTAAATTAGGCCCCTGCACATTTTGTGGCCCTAAACATGATTTTATTATTCCATATTTATTATTGTTTTTATCAGACTCCTAAAGGGCCTCCAATCTAAACATTATGTCAAGTCCACACTTAGTATGTTTACATGCACTACCGAACTAATTATTGACCTAATTTGGTTGAAAATTCAATAACGTTATTACATGCAGCTTGTATTGTATTCAATATTTTGTGTGAACAACTATAATAAGGTTTTTGACTTTTTAAAAATGGGATTAACATGGTGAGATTCAGTACTTCTAAGTCCAAGTCCATGGTTCTCACCCAGAAAAGGGTGGAGTGCCATCTCCGGGTTGGAGAGGAGATCCTTCCCCAAGTGGAGGAGTTCAAGTACCTCGGAGTCTTGTTCACGAGTAAGGGAAGAGTGGATTGTACGATCGACAGGCGGATCGGTGCAGCGTCTGCAGGGATGAGGACCCTGTATTGATCCATTGTGGTGAAGAAAGAGCTGAGCCGGAAGGCAAGGCTCTCAATTCACCGGTCGATCTACGTTCCCATCCTCACCTAAGGTCACGAGCTTTGGCTTGTGACCAAAAGGACAAGATCACGGGTACAAGCGGCCGAATTGAGTTTCTTCCGTCGGGTGGCAGGCCTCTCCCTTAGAGACAGGGTGAGAAGCTCTGTCATTTGGGAGGAGTTCACATCGAGAGGAGCCAGGTGAGGTGATTCCAGCATTTGGTCAGGATGCCCCCCCAAATGCCTCCCTGGGGATGTGTTTAGGGCACGTCTGACTGGTAGAGGACATTGGGGAAGACCCACAATATATTGGGGAGACTATGCCTCCCATCTGGCCTGGAAACACCTGGAAAGAGCTAGACAAAGTAGCTGGGGAGAGGGAAGTCTGGCCTTCTCTGCTTTGGCTGCTGCCCCCACGACCCGACTTCAGATAAACTGAAGAAAATGGATGGATGGAGGGATTAACATATTTAGATGTTGTGATTGTAAACCAATTCCTTCTTTCATGTACAGTATATACTCCCATCCATTCATCATCGTATCCTGCATGCAATACACTACACATGTGCCAGTCTTCCAAATATAATATAAAGTAGCCAGATATTGTGTTTGTGTATTTTGTTCAACTGAATTGAGTGTGAATGTTGTCTGTCTATCTGTGTTGGCCCTGCGATGAGGTGGCGACTTGTCCAGGGTGTACCCCGCCTTCCGCCCGATTGTAGCTGAGATAGGCTCCAGCGCCCCCCGCGACCCTGAAGGGAATAAGCGGTAGAAAATGGATGGATGGATGGATGAATACCATTATGAATATGTGAAGTTTGCCTTTACTTTATAGTGTAAGGTAGAGATGATATAATAATGTAGGAATATCAGTAGATAATATTAATCATATCACGATCATGATTATTATGATTATTATTGTTAGTGCATCTACTGCGTTGAACATTCATTGTCTTTGAAAACTAATAATGCCTGTTTCGAACTTTAATCAAGGGTCATTGAATGCACCACAGTTCTGATGCTGCCACACATAGATTTATTATATTCGTACCTTTCTTTTATCTTCGCATCCTGGTTCCCAGATGCTGTGTGTGAATGCATAAATGTGAGCTTTTGATGACGTTATGACGTCTGTGTTGTGAAGTGAAATGTTCCATAGTGGGTTTGCTGCTACCATGCGGAATGAACCATTTATCATTTTTGCAAGGGGGTGTAGACTTAGACTTAGACTTCCTTTTTATTGTCATTCAAATTTGAACTTTACAGTACAGATAAGAACGCAATTTCGTTGCATTAGCTCATGGTAATGCAGGATAAAAGAGCAATAAGGTGCATATATAAATAAATAAATAGATTACTGTACAGATAGATATATTGCACTTTTTCATATGCATCCACGTTTATGGATGTATGTTATATTGTCTTTTTTATTCCAGCGAGTTAATCCATTTTGGGGAGAGTTGAGGGGATAATTATGATGCGTTTAAGAGTCTTACGGCCTGAGGGAAGAAGCTGTAACAGAACCTGGAGGTTCTGCTTCGGAGGCTGCGGAACCTCTTTCTAGAGTCCAGCAGTGAAAACAGTCCTTGGTGGGGTTGGGAGGAGTCTTTGCAGATTTTCTGAGCCCTGGTCAGGCAGCGTCTTTTTGCGATCTCCTGGATAGGAGGAAGAGGAGTCCTGATGATCTTTTCCGCTGTCCTCACCACTCTCTGGAGAGACTTCCAGTCTGAGGCACTGCAGGCTCCAGTCCAGACAGAGATGCTGTTAGTCAGCAGGCTCTCTATAGTGTCTCTGCAGAATGTGGTGAGAATGGGGGGAGGGAGCTGTGCTCTTTTCATCCGACGCAAAAAGTGCATGCGCTGCTGAGCTCTTTTTACAAGAGCTCCGGTGTGTAGGGACCAGGTTACATTGTCAGTTATCTGCACCCCCAGGAACTTGGTGCTGCTTACCATCTCCACCGCTGTGCCGTTGATGAAGAGTGGAGCGTGGCTGGACTGGTGCTTCCTGAAGTCGACAATGATCTCCTTGGTCTTGTCGACGTTCAGGACCAGGTTGTTGGTTTTTCACCAGTCAACCAGATGTGTCACCTCTTCCCTGTCGTCCATGTCTTTGTTGTCACGGATGAGGCCCACTACTGTCGTGTCGTCCGCATACTTCACAATGTGGTTAGTAGTGGACCTGGCGCAGCAGTCATTGGTCATCAACGTGAACAGCAGCGGACTCAGGACGCAGCCCTGGGGGGAGCCGGTGCTCAGGGAGATGGCACTGGAGGTGTTGTTTCCCACTCTCACAGATTGGGGTCTGTCTGTGAGGAAGTCAAGCAGCCAGTTGCAAAGGGGGTTACTGAATCCAAGGAGGGCCAGTTTGCTCACCAAGTGCTGCGGGATGATGGTGTTGAATGCCGAGTTGAAGTCCAGAAACAACATCCGCACCTGTGTGTCCTTTCCTTCCAGATGTGCTAAGCTCAGGTGGAGTGCAGAGAAGATGGCGTCCTCTGTGGAGCAGTTAGGGCGATAAGCAAACTGGTATGGGTCGAATGTGGGGGGAAGTCTGGAGACAATGTATTCCTTTACCAGCCTCTCGAAGCACTTCATTATGATGGGGGTGAGTGCAACGGGGCAATAATCATATTTTGCTGCTACCATGAGGAATGAACCATTTAGCATTTTTGCAAGGGGGTGTAGGCAGTGTTACATGTTCCTTTCTTGATTCAAACTACCTTATTATTGAACTGACAGCAACATTGATTGCATCTTGAAAATAAAGAAGTACAGGCTTATCAATAGTACGTTGACCCATTTAGACCGTTGGGGATAAAAAATCAAGCTTGTTAGCTTTCAAAAGATCAAAAATCATGTTTTTACCCTAAATAGTTAACAAAACACTTTGACTTTGGGTATCACTTGTTATGCCTTTTAACAAAAAGCTCACAGAATCAGATGAGGTTAAATAAACTGAAGAATATCAAAGTTTACCACACGATCGTTCATAGTTTTGTATTTGATCCTCATTGGAAAGGTTTGACTTGCATGGTGTAAAAATAACTCATTCGACAGATTTGGGATTAAATGGAAAGTGTGTGTGTGACTGCACGTGTGAGAGAGTGTGTGTGAGTGTGTGTGTGTGTGTGTGTGTGTGTGTGTGTGTGTGTGTGTGTGTGTGTGTGTGTGTGTGTGTGTGTGTGACAGTGAGTTTCAAAGTGACTTTCAGCATAAAAGCAAAGCAGATTAAAAAGAAGTGACTTTCAAGTCTGTTGGACATCAAACTGTCGAAAAAAATTCATTGTGTAAAAACCAGCACATGAATTGGCGACTGATCAGCAGCTGTGAAATAACTGCACGGCAGAATGGGAATCCAATGCGTGAAGGTCGATCACGTGTTCTTCAGATTAGGATGAACAACGCTGGCCTTTGAGAGGATGTGGGAAGAAAGACGTGAAGAAGTGTGACGGTGAACGTTTTGTTTGTTCTCAACATTCATCAAAGTTTAACATTATGATCAACTTTCATATTTCTGTATTATTATATTAATACGATGTATTATTATATTATTACGATTATTATATTATTTTTATATTTCTGTAAACTTGCTTTTAGACGGACACAGACTTCCCTTGTTTATCGTTAATTAGTTCCAGGCCCACAATAAGCAAAGTCTTGTTTACAAATTCAATATTTTCATTGTTACAGCACAGAAAACCTGTTTATGACCATTTTGAACATCATGAAAGCCCTCTCGAAATGATTTTTTTTTTGTTGTTGATGCGCCTGAAGGGTGTATCGGAGAGGGACAGGAATTGGAGTACAGGACTCTGATGGCTGACTTTGTGGAGTGGTCTCAGGCGAACCATCTGCTCCTTCATGTGGACAAGACCAAGGAGCTGGTCATCGACTTCAAGAAGAAAATGACCCCTGTGGACCCCATCAAAATCCAGGGCCGGGAGGTGGCAGTAGTGGCGCAGTACAAGCACATTACTCCTGTTTTAGCCTCCCTCCACTGGCTGCCGGTGTCTTTTAGAGTCCATTTTAAAATTATCTTATTCGTTTTTAAATCCTTACGTGGTCTTGCCCCACCGTACCTCTCTGAGCTGCTCCACCTCTATGCCCCCACCCGGTCCCTCAGGTCAGCTGATCAGCTGATCCTGGAGGTACCCAAAACAAAGCGCAAGCTCAGAGGGGACAGAGCCTTCTCTGTTACGGGTCCCAAACTCTGGAACGATCTCCCTCTCCATGTGAGACAGGCCCCGTCTTTGGCTATTTTTAAGACCAATCCAATCCAATCCATGTTATTTGTATAGCACATTTAAACAACAAAAATGTTTCCAAAGTGCTGCACAACAATATTAAAAACAATATTCAAATATTATCCTTAGCTCCACCAATGACTGAATAAAAACAATAAATAAATATAAAACCAATATAAAAACAATACAAAAATAAATATGATTAAAAACGATTTTAAAGGGTAAAACCAATTAAAACAGTAAATGGTAAATGGGTTGAACTTGTATAGCGCTTTTCTACCTTTTTAAGGAACTCAAAGCGCTTTGACAGTATTTCCACATTCACCCACTCACACACACATTCACACACTGATGGCGGGAGCTGCCATGCAAGGCGCTAACCAGCACCCATCAGGAGCAAGGGTGAAGTGTCTTGCTCAAGTGACTAGGATGGTAGAAGGTGGGGATTGAACCAGTAACCCTCAGATTGCTGGCACAGCCACTCTCCCAACTTCGCCACGCTGTCCCCCAGTAAATAGAAATCAACATTTATAAAAAACACAGAGGACAACAGAGGACCACACAACTCACGTAGTGTTAAAAGCCAAAGAATAAAAGTGGGTCTTAAGACGAGACTTAAAACCCTTCTTAAAACCCATTTTTATTCACTGGCTTTTAACCCAGCATGAGACTTTAAACTTTTAACTTTTTTAACTGTTTTTAACTTTTTAACTGCTTTTTATCTAACAAATTGTTCTTAGGGTAATTTGTATTTGCTTTTTCAATGTGTATTTTTATTTCTGTTTTAAATGTTATTTTTTAGTCTGTCCTTTGCCTCTATTTCTTTGTGGTTATACAGCCCTTTGTTCTTCAACTGGTGGTTTTTAAAGGGCTTTATAAATAAAGTTGGTATGGTATGGTATGGTACAAGTACCTGGGAGTCCACTTGAACAGCAGACTGAACTGGAAGGACAACAGCAAAGCTGTACACAAGAAGGGCATGAGCAGACTGTTTTTCCTGAGGAAACTTAGGTCCTTTAATGTGTGCAGCAAGCTGTTGGAGATCTTTTTTTCAGTCTGTTCTGGCCAGTGCCTTGTACTTTGCAGTGGTTTGTTGGGGGAGCAGCACCAGCAAAAGGGGCTTAAACCGGATTGGCAAACTGATCCGGAAAATTAATCCAAATTAAAATTAATCCAAATTAATGGGACGCAGTTGGAGGCGTTTGTGTCAGTGAGGGACACGAGGACACTGGACAAACTGCTGGCCATCATGGATCATGGACAATGATCCCCCCCCCCCCCACTCCAACAGACAATTGAGGGACAGCGAAGCTCATACTCCAACAGGCTCCTTTAGCTTCCTTCCCAAGAACTCCTTCATTCCACACTCCGTCCAGCTGTCTAACCACTCACCATACAGCAATAGATGACATCTGTCTATTACCTGACCGCTTCTATGTTACTACCTCTCTTTGTTTCTAATGTATATTTTCTGCTGGATCTACTCTTTTATGCTGCCCTTTTTTTTTCTGCAGCTGTTACATATACTGTAATATTGTACATGGTAATTGGGATTTGTTATATATTGTATATATGATATAATAATATATCAGTATATATTATATACTGTATATCTAGTATATAAATATTACATATATGTTATATTTTATATTGCTACTATGGTAAATTTTTTGTCTACTTTATACCTATTGTTTTGTGCCCTTGTGTGCATTATCCTTTCCATCCTTTGTAAGTGAGCTACTGTGTGGAACAATTTCCCCTTGTGGATCAATACAGTTTGTCTATGTCTATGTCTAAACATAGTCACCTTTACACTCATTTGACACACTAAAGTATTAGTAAATTAGTTAATAAGACATACAGTAAGGAAGGGATTAATATGGCTCCCTTTCTGGGTGGATCTCCCGTGAGAGTGTGGGGTGTTAATCGTTTTGCAATGTAGTCTGCTGAAAATGATGGATAGTGCCACTCTACATAGCAACTGACACTGTGGTCAAAGTTGGAATTGCTACAAAACACATTTTAAGATATTCAACACTCCACTGCCATCTGGCTGCTAAAGTTGCAATTTGTCATGGTTCATGTGTCAGGTAAACCGTGACAAATGGGGCCATATGAATCCCCTTCCGACTGTAAACTGTTAAGTACAGTAATATAGACTATCTCACACACACACTTCTGATTTTTAAAATATAACATTTACAAATTATATTTAATATAAACTGATTAATCCTGCATACGGTTTCTGTCAATATGTTACTCCTGTATTTTTTTTGTTATCTTGATGCTCTTGTTTATTTGGATTTCATTTAGATTTGTCATGCGTGACAGTTGCTATTAATAGTTTCTTGCATCGCTTATTTTTCATTGTACAAGCTATGTCAGCTTTTTACTCTTAATTTACTTATTCAATGTCCTGTTTTAATTGATTGTAATGTATATTAGTTTCTATTATCTTAATTGTACCAACTCTTAATGTTCACTCATCCATTTATAGTATTATTTTTTTTCTTCAGTTTTTTTTTCTTGCAAAGTTAAAAAAAGATAAAGATTAAAAAAAAGTCACACATACATAAACATACATATATAATATGCTTATAGAAATAACATACTTTTGTACATAAAATTAATCAAGCTGTACATTTTGGACATTGAAAAGATTTATTAATTTGTAAAGAAAAAGACGTTTAATAATCAATTGTACACTTTTTAAGGAAGAGTAAACGTACACAATTAGAGATGTCCGAAAATATCGGCCTGCCATTATCATCGGCCGATAAATGCTTTAAAATGTAACATCGGAAATTATTGGTATCGTTTTTTTTTTCATGATCGGTATCGTTTTTTTTGTATTTTTATTTTTATTAAATCAACATAAAAAACACAAGATACACTTACAATTAGTGCACCAACCCAAAAAACCTCCCTCCCCCATTTACACTCATTCACACAAAACGGTTGTTTCTTTCTGTTATTAATATTCTGGTTCCTACATTATATATCAATATATATCATTACAGTCTGCAAGGGATACAGTCCGTAAGCACACATGATTGTGCGTGCTGCTGGTCCACTAATAGTACTAACCTTTAACAGTTAATTTTACTCATTTTCATTAATTACTAGTTTCTATGTAACTGTTTTTATATTGTTTTACTTTCTTTTTTATTCAAGAAAATGTTTTTAATTTATTTATCTCATTTTATTTGATTAATCTTTTTAAAAAGGACCTTATCTTCAACTTACCTGGTTGCCCAAATTAGGCATGATAATGTGTTAATTCCACGACTGTATATATCGGTATCGGTTGATATCGGTATTGGTAATTAAGAGTTGGACAATATCGGAATATCGGATATTGGCAAAAAAGCCATTATCGGACATCTCTAAATCCAATACATTTTCAGCCCCGTTCTGACCAAATCAGCAAAGAAGAGATTATGTTAAAGATGATCCAGTATTGTTGGGTTTTCTACATGTCACACAGAGTGCTTGACGTATTTTGGTATTTAAAATGCATTAAAAAAAATAAGAACATACGTGTTCTTGTCTTGCATAAGGATTGTGACTTCCCAAAAAAGTAAATTTCCCCTTTATGTCTTTATCTGGTTGTCATACATATTTTGTGGTGAGTCTGCTCCTTGCTAATTGAATGTTTGTATGATTTGGATATCACTTCATTACTGTATTAGGTATTCTTGGCTTCCACTTATTAGCTTCCCCCGAAACAGAAAAGCTCCGAGCTCCATCAGGACACCTCTTGTTCACGTCACAGAGTCTGGCTTCCATCAGTCTGTGCTCCGTCACGCTGCTCGGTGCCAGATAACACAATCTGATTGGTCACAGCAGGAAAACACAAACAACACACAAGAATTAACACAGGCCTGCAATTCATATCAAGGAAGAAGACGACTGCCATTGCTGGCAAGGGAATATCAGTCATTGTAGAGTCTCCTGTACATGAACGCTCTCCTCTCTTAATGACCAGCATGAATCCAACGATGATGTTGTGAAAGCAACGGTCAATAATAAGATGTGTTTCTCCTTTGTGGTTCATTTCAATCTCACAGGGCAATTCTTGATACAATCATTAAAAACGTATTTACCGCAGTAACTCCAATATTACAGCATCAGAATGATAACTCCTAGAATGCTTTCTTTATTGAATGACTTTGCTTAGAAGCTTTTCATCAAATCAATAATCATCTACTGTATGATAATCCCTAGCCATGGAAATTATTACACATTTAGTATTTACTGACATATTTTTTATGATGTTCAAGTTTTTAGGATTAGGAATAAACGCTCACAATCAATCATGACAAACAAATGTTAGTGAGCTACCACTGCTAGCTTGTAGTGTTGGCATAACCGGCCAGCATTTAGATCATGCATCATGTGGGGTTTTTTTGCCTTTTGGTTCGGTGTTATGATCCGTTGCCCGGATCATGTTCTGTTTGGTTTTGGACTAACCTCAGTTGCTGTTTTGTGCACCCCTGGGTTTGTTTTCAGTTACCATGGGTGCCGATTGGTTGCAGCTGCCTCTGATTAGTGTCTGGGATGCTCACCTGCTGCCAGGCACTAATCAGAGTGCTATTTATTCATGGTTTGCTTCACGCAACAGCTAACGACATTTTCTACCTGCTTCCATGCAAACGCGTACGCTAAGTATTGCTCTATAGTTTGATTCCTGTTTTATATGCTAGCTTCCACGCTAGATTCAACTTTGCTTTGTCATCTGTGCTATCGGCACACTTTTGTGTTTCCTGTTTTTTCCCGCATGATTTATGAATAATAAATCATTTCCTACCTGCACGCTGTGTCCGTAGTCCGTCTGCATCTTGGGAGAACGACCTCCACATAAACATGTGACCCGATCGTTACATTCGGGTCCCTTTGGGACTGTGCGACAAGGGCTGCCACTTTCGTGACTTCTGCGGTGCTTTTGTTTGAACTTCTGGGTCTGCCTCCCGGGAGCCTTTTGGCTGCTGGGTCTCTGCCATACCAGAATCCGTTTGGAGAGACTGGAGGAGATGCGGATGAAGAGACGGGGGCTGTGGAGCTGGCGCTGAGTGCCGGGACGGAAAAGCTTCACAGTGTCTTGGCTAAATCAGAATCAGAATCAGAATCGGAATAGTTTTTATTGCCATTGTTTGAGAACGGGTTCACAAACTAGGAATTTTTCTTGGTGCAATCGTGCAACATAAAACACATATAACACAGATTTGGTAATAACAAGAGCTCTAACTGAGCTATCAGATCTTGTTATAGACTTAGAAAGGAATTCAAAGGAGCTATCGTTAGGAGTTATTGTTCATGTGCCTGATGGCCGAGGGGAACAAACTGTTCAGGTGTCGGGAGGTCTGGGTCTGGATTGACCGTAGTCTCCTGCCTGAGGGGTGAGGGGAGAATAGTTTGTGTCTAGGGTGAGAAGAGTCAGCTGTGATCCGACCCACACGCCTCCTGGTCCTGGAGGAGAACAGGTCCTGGAGGGATGGGAGCTTGCAGCCAATCACCTTCTCAGCAGCATGTATGATGCGCTGCAGTCGATGCTTATCCTGGACTGTGGCGCCGGGGAACCACACGGTGATGGAGGAGGTGAGGATGGACTCGATGATGGCTGAGTAAAACTGTACCAGCATCTCGGTCGGCACCTTAAGTTTCCTCAGCTGCAAGTACATCCTCTGCCTGGCAGAGGATGTATGAGCAGGTATCGGACACCTCGGTCTCCTTGGACGTATCCTCGCTCATCCGTGCGGACTGGACACTGGCCGAGAGTTAGTGGGGGCGGCCGAGGTGGTTGCTTTGTTGGTTCTGCTCCTGTCTCTGGCCATACTCCCCCCACCCCAGCAGACGGTGGCGTGGAACACTGCAGAGGCCACCAAAGTGTATATGTTGTTTTTTTTTGTTGTTTTACTTTTGTTCTTTTAATGTCTTTAATGTCCTTTGTATTCTTTGATGTTTGATATTTCCTTCTTACACACATGCTTATGTGTGCTAAGTCTATGAGTTTTTTTTACCCTTGGCCTCAGTCTGGACCCCCTCTCCAGGGGCACCCTCCCCAGCGTTGACCTGTTTCTCACTTTTTTTGTAAGGGATGCCGGAAGTTGGCAGACCCGTCAGCGATCCTGTTCTGTCTCCCTGTAATGTTTGTCTGCTCTTGAATGGGATTGTGCTGAAAATCTTCATTTTTCCTCTGTGGTTATCAAAATATTTCTGATTCTGATTCTGATTCTGATAAGATACAAAGAGGCTACTTATAATACAATATTCTTGCATGGATATATATATAGTTGTAAAGACATTACAATAACACGGTAACACTTTAGTATGGGGAACATATTCATCATTAATTAGTTTCTTATTAAAGTAACAACAACTTAATTTAGAGTTATTTGGACACTAGGGGAACATATGAGGATTAGGATTAGGTTTAGGGTTGGAGTTAGGGTTAGGGTTACTAATAAGCAATTAGGGTTAGGGTTAGTTAACTCTTAGTTAATGGCTTACTGGTTGTATATTAAGGCCATGCAGAATAAGGCATTAATAAATACTTAATAATGACTAATTAAGAGCCAATATGTTACTAATTTGCATGTTAATAAGCAACTAATTAATGGTGAATATGTGTTCCCCATACTAAAGTGTTACCAATAACACATATAATTAAAGATTTATGAACTGAAATACATCATAAACTAACCTGTGAGAAGTCTTTTAACTCTTTGGTTCGGAAGTTCCTTCTTTTTCTCTATTCTCTTGTTGTGGAGAAGACTTGCTCGTACATGCAAATGCATGCTAAAACCCTCCGCTGTTGCCATTTCTAATAAAAAGTAGCGTATATTTCAAACTTATATCTGTCAGTAGACCCAATATGTAAAAACAACTACAACATGGCCGATGGGGTGGAGACACATTCAAAGGGTGCTTGGCCTGGAGGAGGACTTTGGCACTTCATAAGACCGCCCACAAAACGGTGCATTCTGAAGATACGGTCAGAAAGCGGTTTGAAAATGGTATATATATATGCTTGGGTCAAAATGTTGCATACATTTTGACCCAAGCACCACCATTACATGTACTGTAGACCACAAGAAAGTGTTTTATATGTAGAAAAAACAGAATTCAGTTGACTATGTGTTGTGTTAGTATTGTGTGAACTTAAAGTTGCATTGATAAATGAGTGTAATATTGCTGCGTGGTTGGAAGTGCGCACATTTTGTGTGTGAAACGTGGATTGATTAACGTGAGAGGAAACCATTATAGAAAGAACAATTGACATGTCAGTCCTTCAGCAGAGCTTCATCCATCAGCGTTCATTGGCCTTATTAGTACTTTCACTGCAATGGAAACCCAAACTCACTAACTCACCCTCAGAATAAAGACCTTTCTGCTAATTGCTTCCTCTTTTTTACTGTTGTCACATGGAAACTATGGATTTGTTTTGCTCATTTGGTGGCTCACTCATGCAGGGTACAGACAAAAACAATCCTCAGAAAGTTCAACCTAATTCCCACTCGTACCGGAGTAAATACGATTGTGTGCCATCTGCAAGCAAGAAAAAAGCAATCAACAGCTTGCCCGAGTGCTCGTTGCAAACAGCACATAAGCTTTTAGGAAGTGGCCGTCAGTGTCATCCACAAGAAGAAAGTAGGCTTTTGGACTCAGAAATATGCCGCACACAAGCAATTATGTTTTTGTAGCAAACTGCTAAGAACAGCATCAGAAGATCAATCAATATCCACCTTCCCACTGCTACGCCATTGCTTGCTGTGTCCCCTCTTTTATTACACGAAGAGGAAAACATATTGACCTTTTAAAAGGGTTGGACCCCAGTACAGGGGTGCTTGCATTTGTGTTGCTATGGTAACTGCTATGTGACGCTTGTATCAATGTACACATGATATATGGCCACGTAACAGTGAGAATGTCAGCTAAAAGCTCAATTAAAGGAAAGCCAAGTTGTTGTTTTTTTATAGAGCACACTTTGTACACAAGGCAATTCAAAGTGCTTTACAGCAGTGGTACAGTGCAGTACAGTACCTGTCCGCGGACCGATTGGTACCGGGCCGCACAATAAATTAAAAAAAAAAAAAAAAAAAGTTAAAAAAAAAAAAAATTAAGTTAACATAAAAAACACAATATATACATTATATATCAATATAGATCAATACAGTCTGCAGGGATACAGTCCGTAAGCACACATGATTGTATTTGTTTATGAACCCCCCCCCCCCCCCGGTCCGTGGGACAAATTTTCAGGCGTTGACCGGTCCGCAGCTACAAAAAGGTTGGGGACCACTGCTTTACAGAACATTACAAGAAAGCAAAAATGACAGTATGAAATAATTACAAATTAAATAACATCATAAAAGTAATCGTAAATACAAAAAAAATCTAGAGTGTAGATAAAACACTTTCTATTGTCATACGCACAATTAAGTAAGAGTGTTTTAGGCCTGGGTGTGAACATTGCCAACGCTGACGCCTGTCTCACATCTTCAGGAAGACTATTGCAGATTTTAGGAGAATAAAACTGAAATGCTGTCTCACCATGTTTGGTCCTGACTTTGGCCACCAGCAGGAGACCACTCCCTGAGGTCCTTAGAGCTCGAGATGGTTCATATGGCTCCAACAGATGTACTTTGGTCTAAGACCACAAAGAGACTTGTACACAAGCAGAGCGGTTTTAAAGTATCTTCTTTGAGCAACAGGAAGCCAGTGCAGTGACTTAAGCACTGTACTAATATGGTCGTAATTCCTGGGTTTAGTCAGGGCTCGAGCAGCAACATTCTGGATGTACTGCAGCTCTTTTAGAGAAGGCCATTACCGTAGCTTAATCTGCTTGGCACAAAGGAATGGATTAGTCTTATTTAAACATTATTGTTCTGATTTTGACAATGTTTTTAAGTGGTAAAAGTTACTTGATGTTATGGACTTAATGTGGCTGTTAAAGTCTTCCTTCGCCACATCGTGCTTCTATTTTAAGCCTATTTCACATTTTTGTTGGCCGAAACAAAGTGTTGAATTAAGTTTTAAGTTTGGAGTACAAGCCTTACAAAAACTGTTTAACTCTATCTATCTATTGTCCAAACAATAAATTCTTCCCTGAGGTGTGGATGTTTCCCAACGTCCTTGAAACATGCTGTGGTCCAGCCACTAATCAAAAAGATCAACCTCGATATTTCATCAAAGTTTAGACCAATCTCAAAGTTGCCGTTTTTATCTAATTTCCGAGAGAAGATTGTTTACAATTAACTTCTGTCTTACCTTAACTCAAATGATATTGTGGAGAAATTACAGTCTGATATTTGAAGGTTTTTAATGACCTGTTTTCAGCTGTGGACTCAGGTAAATCTGCAGTCCTTGTGCTTCTGGATTTGCCAGCAGCTTTTGATACGGTACAACACAGCATTCTTGGAGTCTTGTGTGGGTATTAAAGGCCTACTGAAATGAGATTTTCATATTTAAACGGGGATAGAAGATCCATTCTATGTGTCATACTTCATCATTTCGCGATATTGCCATATTTTTGCTGAAAGGATTTAGTAGAGAACATCGACGATAAAGTTCGCAACATTTGGTCGCTGATAAAAAAAGCCTTGCCTGTACCGGAAGTAGCGTGACGTCACAGGTTGAAGAGCTCCTCACATCTGCACATTGTTTACACCAGCAGCGAGAGCGATTCGGACCGAGAAAGCGACAATTACCCCATTAATTTGAGCGAGGATGAAAGATTTGTGGATGAGGAAAGTGACAGTGAAGGATTAGAGTGCAGTGCAGGACGCCAGGATGTGTCTTTTTTCGCTCTGACCGTAACTTAGGTACAAGAGCTCATTGGATTCCACACTTTCTCCTTTTTCTATTGTGGATCACGGATTTGTATTTTAAACCACCTCAGATACAATATCCTCTTGAAAATGAGAGTCGAGAACGCGAAATGGACATTCACAGTGACTTTTATCTCCACGACAATACATCGGCGAAACACTTTAGCTTCGGAGCTAACGTGATAGCATCGTGTTTAACTGCGGACAGAAACAGAAGAAACATGCCCCTGACTTGAAGGATAGACAGAAGATCAACAATACTATTATTACTTCTACTATCAGGAGACACCGAACCAAACACTGGACCTGTAACCACACGGTTAATGCTGTCCAGCCTGGCGAAGCCTAGCAATGTTGTTGCTAACGATGCCATTGAAGCTAATTTAGCTACGGGACCTCGACAGAGCTATGCTAAAAACATTAGCTCTCCACCTACGCCAGCCCTCATGTGCTCATCACCACCCATGCTCACCTGCTTTCCAGCGATCGACGGCGCGACGAAGGACTTCAGCCGATCATCGGTGCGGTCGGCGGCTAGCGTCGGATAGCACGTCTGCTATCCAACTCAAAGTCCTCCTGGTTGTGTTGCTGCAGCCAGCCGCTAATACACCGATCCCACCTACAGCTTTCTTCTTTGCTGTCTCCATTGTTCATTAAACAACCAACACAGATGTCCAGAATACTGTGGAATTTTGCGATGAAAACAGACGACTTAAGCTGGCCACCATGCTATTCCAAAATGTCTGCTTCAACCCGTGACGTCACGCGCAAACGTCATCATACCGAGACGTTTTTAGCCGGATATTTCCCGGGAAATTTAAAATTGCACTTTATAAATTAACCCGGCCGTATTGGCGTGTGTTGCAATGTTAAGATTTCATCATTGATGTATATATCAGACTGCGTGGTCGGTAGTAGTGGGTTTCAGTAGGCCTTTAAAGGCCTACTGAAATGAATTTTTTTTATTTAAACGGGGATAGCAGATCTATTCTATGTGTCATACTTGATCATTTCGCGATATTGCCATATTTTTCGAAGTCAAAAGTCCTCCTGGTTAGAGTCTCTGTTATCCGAGTTCTTCCATCTTGACTGCATCTTTCGGGAATGTAAACAAAGAAGCGCCGGCTGTGTACTGTTGTTGCTGACTACTTTCGAAAAATACGTCCATTTCGCACCGACAACTTTCTTCTTTGCTTGCTCAGCTTCCTTCTCCATAATGCAATGAACATGATTGCAACAGATTCACGAACACAGATGTCCAGAATACTGTGGAATTATGAAATGAAAACAGAGCTTTTTCGTATTGGCTTCAATGTGGAAGGCATACCCGTGTTCGCCGGGCTACGTCACGCGCATACGTCATCCTCAGAGGCGTTTCGAACCGGAAGTTTAGCGGCAAATTTAAAATGTCACTTTATAAGTTAACCCGGCCGTATTGGCATGTGTTATAATGTTAAGATTTCATCATTGATATATAAACTATCAGACTGCGTGGTCGGTAGTAGTGGGTTTCAGTAGGCCTTTAAGGTTACAGCAATTAAGATCTTTATAAAAATGGTGCAGTCCTCCTGCCAACTACCTCACAACTGTTCTTCTTGCCCTTATTTTTGGCATGTCTACTAGCTGACCATCATCTTGCTTTTTACGCCAGTGACGCAGGCATACAATAGGACGCTAAATCTGATGTTGCAAGGACCAAACATCAGCCTTTTTTAATATACTAGGTCTCCAATCCATACCCAAAATCATTTCTAATTGCAACAGAACCTAATTGATGGATGAGAATGGGCAAGAGTGCATCAAATGGACGTAGGCAATCGTGGTGATCACATGACAGTGTTTAGTGTTACTGTCAACACCTCCCTTCTGCAGTGACGTTTTAGAACCATATTTTACTGTAATTTATTTGTGGCATGCAGTGATGTAAGTGTTTTACAAATGTGTAAGTCCTATTTAATGGTTGAATGTTATCAGGAGCTGCAAGGACGGTGGAAGGCAATCCTCTATCATATCCATCGCTGGGAAGAAACTGCCCGTCTACAAAGTACCGTGACCACAGGGATCTGTCAGTGGACGAGCAAAAGAAGAAGGTGACTGTCAGATGTCTCGCCAGCCTATCAAGCCCTTTTTTGACGTGGCGATGGATACCTTCTGTGAGATCTTGAACACATGACGCTGTTCGAGCACACTGGTGTGTAAATAATGAGCACTTATCGTAATGTTCAAATGAACAGCCATTACATGACTATGTGAGTAATTAGTGAAATGTACATGCAGTACACACAACAGTATGTTTTCTTGTGTATCCTTTTATTAGTATACACATTTTCTAATAATGACAACATGACAGTGCAACAAGTTATGGACACACATTGTGTGGTGTGCTCACTGTGCTTCCAACAAGTCAGTTATGTTCAATTTGCGTTACAACTTGTGATCTTTACTCCACCTTATGAAGTACTGTCCCAGAAGACTACATTATGTTCCCATGCGGGCATGGACCTTGGCGGAAAAATCAAAGAAAGCGTAAACTGTACTATAACGAGTGCTGGTAATTACCAAAAATAAGAAAAGACGAACTGATTACAAAAGTCAATACATTTATTGATAACATATTCCTGTTCCGAATTTAATCTATCAACCCTTTATTAGTATTTTTTGAATAAAGTAAAAAAAAAAAAAAAAAAAAAGTACCAATGATTGTCACACACACACTAGGTGTGGTGAAATTAACCTCTGCATTTGACCCATCACCCTCACCCCCTGGGAGGTGAGGGGAGCAGTGAGCAGCAGCGGTGGTCACGCCCGGGAATCATTTTGGTGATTTAACCCCCAATTCCAACCCTTGATGCTGAGTGCCAAGCAGGGAGGTAATGGGTCCCATTTTTATAGTCTTTGGTATGACTAGGCCGGGGTTTGAACTCACGACCTAACAATCTCAGGGCGGACACTCATATGTTGCCATCCAAGCAACTTTATCATGGATGCCCCTGATTATTTCAGCAAGACAATGCCAAGCCACATGTTACAACAGCGTCTAGTCCAGCATGTACTCCAGACCTGTCTCCCATTGAAAATATGAAGCCTAAAATACCACAACGGAGACCCCGGACTGTTGAACAACTTAAGCTGTACATCAAGCAAGAATGGGAAATAATTCCACCAGAAAAGCTTCAAAAATTGGTCTCCTCAGTTCCCAAACGTTTACTGAGTGTTGTTAAAAGGAAAGGCCATGTAACACAGTGGTAAAAATGCCCCTTTGCCAACTGTTTTGCAATGTGTTGCTGCCATTAAATTCTAAGTTAATGATTATTTGCAAAAAAAAAAAGTTTCTCGGTACGAACATTAAATATATTGTCTTTGCAGTCTATTCAATTGAATATAAGTTGAAAAGGATTCACAAATCATTGTATTCTGTTTTTATTTACGAATTACACAACGTGCCAACTTCACTGGTTTTGGGTTTTGTAATAATTACACATCCTATAATTGTAATTAACTTCCTCTTCACCCGATGGTCTTGTTGTGCCAAAGCCACCTGGACTATTATTCCTTGGACTCTACCCCACTTTTGTGCGGCCATGAGCAGGTTTGTCTGGCCCAGATAGATATTGTTGGACTAAAAGAAGAATAAAGAATGATTAATCCAAGCTCGCCCAGCATGATGGAACAGGGGTTAGTGCATCTGCCTCACAATACGAAGGTCCTGGGTTCGATCCTGCGCTCGGGATCTTTCTGTGTGGAGTTTGCATGTCCTCCCCGTGACTGCGTGGGTTCCCTCCGGGTACTCCGGCTTCCTCCCACCTCCAAAGACATGCACCTGGGGATAGGTTGATTGGCAACACTAAATTGGCCCTAGTGTGTGAATGTGAGTGTGAATGTTGTCTGTCTATCTGTGTTGGCCCTGTGATGAGGTGGCGACCTGTCCAGGGTGTACCCCGCCTTCCGCCCGATTGTAGCTGAGATAGGCTCCAGCGCCCCCCGCAACCCCGAAAGGGAATAAGCGGTAAAAATAGATGGATGGATGGATGATCCAAGCTCATTCCTCTTTGCAGTAGCTAACCTTAGCCAGCTTAGTGTAGAAGGGGCCTGACTTTCTCTGTTTCAGCTACTGCTGCTGCAAAAAGACCTTGGATAAGCATAATAAAATGGATGGATGTCAACAATTCTACATTTTCCATCCATCCGTTCATTTTCTAACGCTTGTCCCTTTCGGGGTGGCAGGGGGTGCTGGAGCCTATCCCAGCTGCATTCGGGCGGAAGGCGGGGTACATCAATTCTACATATTAACATCTTTAAATGTCTTATCCAAAGTAATTTAAACTAATTTATGTGAATATTTCAGTCCTCAGCAAGTGTTTTTCACAGAAAATGTGATGAAACCTTAAAAGTGTAAATAGGAGTTGAGAACATAACAAAACTGTCCAGTGCCCCCCATTGACACAAGTCTCTATGACAAGTTGAACAGATGTTTGGATGTTAATTTTTGAGCCTATCATTTTGCAATTAGGGTTCCGGACAATTTTGAAATGTAACCAGTGAGGCTCCAGCCCATCTGAAAGAGAAAAAACTGTATCGACCATCAAGGACTTGAGGGATGTTGGTTCGGAATTAATACTCACTTCATTGTAATAAACAGTAGAATAATGGAGATATCAATCATTTGTAAATATGTGTGTGTTATCACAAACCCCAGAAAGCCACACTTGCATTAGGAACCATCATTGCTTTGTAAAAAAAAGTTTTACCAGCCAGTCTGGCAGCAAAGTCTTTATTCACCCCTATTCTGCAGACCACTGATACGCTTCCTGTCTGGCCCTCCAATCTTCCCCCGCCTGCAGGATATCTCAGGTCAGGGGTCATTGCTGCAGGGGAGGGGGTGTGTACTGATACGGTACTAATAGGTAGAGCTAAAAAGGTGTCCTTTTGTATCCCATCAATCATCGCCTGAGGGCTCTCCACATGTGGGGGTAGCCATGCGGGTGTCGACTAAAGGAAAGCATTTTTTCCCCTCAAACTTAAAAGAGGCAGAGTCCCATCTTCTTCTTTCATATCTCATAAAAAGAATATATTTTTGAATGTGGTGCGAGGATGTCACTCTTTATGCCTTTAGGCACCTTGGGCACCAATCTCCTGGACGCTTCTGAAGTGAGCTACTGAAATCAAGGAGCAGTCGGGGTTGCCTTGAAAGTAAAGTTGTTCTTATCCGAGAGCTGCATATGTCATTAAAGTTCAAAGAGCATTGACCATCACAGGACGTTTGATAGCAGTGTGCTGCACGTCAAATGAACACATGACTGTGTTGGCTTCCTTATCGTCCTTTCTACCGTCTAATAATCTCATGTTCGACCACAATCCCAATTACTTTGGTACTCCTGTAAAATAGCTGTTGGTAATATGTGTGGTTTTACCTTTCTATCACTCACAGTTATGAGCAGGGCCGCCCTCAGATTTTAGTATGGGTGCCCAAACTTTTTGCCTCCAAAGTCCAGACTGAAAATGGGCTAATAGGCCGTCGACCAAACGGCAATTTGTAGCGAACAGCAGCGCAATCCCACACGCTATTATTTAAAGTAGTGGAGATCATCATTTTTGATAGATTGCAACTGGAGCATCATCACTGCCGTATTACCCAAAAAAATAACATGAATAGTTTTGATAATTTTATACATTTCTCATTTTTAAAAAGCTATTTTTAAGTGTCTTAATGTATTAGCCCCTGATGTAATGTGTCAAGAAATACAAAGATACAGTAGTGAAGGTGTGCAGACTCCAGCTGCAGCTGTAGAGTGAAAAGGTGCCGGACCACTCTGCGTTCTCAGCGAAGGCCTCACATCTGTGGAACTCTTTGCATCTGGAGTTAAAGTCACAGTCGGACATTCAACTTTTTTCCACAAAACTAAAAATAGTGGCTTTAAGGAAAATCAGAAGTGTGAGCACTAGAACTGGGTGTAGTATGGACATCCATCCTTCCTTTTTTCTACCGCTAGTCTCGTTCGGGGTCGTGGGGTTGCTGGAAATGAGGCCAATTATTTTCAATGTGTTTTTATTTTTGTACTTGTCTAAATCCTTTACTGGTTGTGGAAATTGTGTCCACCACTGTCCACCACTGTACTCTGTATGCAAAGGCAAACTGTCCATCTTTAACTGCCCGAAGACTTTCTCGATGGATAGTTTTTATATATAAATGTCTTCTTGGACTTGTCCCCACCTATCTGTGTTCCTATGTGTGTAGAGACTCCAGTCATTACAACCTACGGTCACAGGATATCCACCACATGTTGGTTCCTAGAGCCAACACAGAACTTGGAAAAAAAGCATTCAGTTATGCTGCTCCCTGGTCATAATGACACCCAGAAAGATCTGAGGCTACCAGAATTGATCACTTTGGGAGAGTTTGAGTCCATTTTAAAAGATCGAGAAACCAGTTCTCTTGTGACATGTACTTGCTTTTAAATTGAATTATTACTTAATCGTTTTAAATTATTTTAGACCTGTTGTGGTATGACTTGCTGTTGTTCTGTTGTAACTTCTTGTTGTAATTATTATTATTGTAACTTTGTTTGTGCCGCCCTCTTTGTCAGGTCGCTCTTGAAAAAGAGATTTGAATCTCAATGAGTCTTTATCTGGGTAAATAAAGGAGATTGATCGATTGAATCCTTTTGTATGTGTTGCACACTTCTCTCATCTTTTTTTAAAAGCCTAACCAGGGACAAGGGATGTAAATTAGCCTGTGGCTATAAGTCTTATGTACTTTGACATCGGTTACCTATGGGTAGCAATGTTTCATTGTATTGTCCCTGTCAAATAAATACATGAATGAATGAATTAACTAATGAGCCTTGCCATCAATGATTGTGTGAGCTTTATAGAGTATGGTTATGTTATACATTTTGGGAAGCCACCCTTCTGGCATGCCAAAGAAAACAACTAGGCCCCCCACATGCAGCACCCCGATCTTAAGGCACTGTGGACACGATCTTCAGTGAAAGGCAGCAGCAAAAAGAATGTCAAGAACAAAATATGTGACACAGCTGTCACAGATGTGGCTAAAGCAGGGTTATTTAACTGACGGCCCGCGGGACAAATCCGCCGCGCAAGTTCAGTTAAAAAAACCTGGAAGCGACTACTGTAACATTTTTGCAGCAGTTTTCCTAAAAACACTTACATTGTCATAGATTATCGTTGACTAGCTTGTTTGCAAAAGGGTCTTAAAAACAGCAAAGCGATCAAGATTTGTTTCCAAATATCGTAACTTTCACAAAATAATAGACAAAAATCAAATGTCCAATACAGAGTACGCTTGTTCACAGGACTATAGACTTAGACTTAGACAAACTTTAATGATCCACAAGGGAAATAAGACTAATAGTGAAGGGACTACCTGGTCCTTAGCTTTCTGGAAATATGGCCCCCAAAACAATTTAGTTGAATAGCCTTGGTCTATGGCTCTGTGTACTATGTAACTATGAAAATATTAGATTAGGGATGACTGTGTTCAAACACGTGTATGAATTTAGCAAACCTTTCCAGACCATGACAATCAACTTTATATATTAAAAAGGGAACATTAGAAGCAAACTAACTACTCAGTCATTATTGTTAATTCAGCAGCTGATTTCAAACTGATAAAGCTAAAACCAACCAACTAGCAACAATGCACATTAGCACACAATAGCCTTGCTAGCTTAATTCCAGTGGCCCCCATCTATGTTTTATCTAGAAGTGTCCAGTCGAAGTCATGGTCCAAGATGTTTTGGACTATCATTACTCACATTCTGGATGTCAGGTAAGAGTTATCGTTTAATCTTTCTTCTTGTTTTGGTTCCCAAGGGCAAAATGACCTCTTTCAAGTTGCAACATGACCTCGTCCCTGGAGTCTAGTATTTTAGCTCTTTCAAACACTTTCTGTAATGGTTGGACTCCTTATCTTGAAAAAAAAAAACGTATACAGGGTTCGTATGGGTGCTTAAAAACCTTGAAAATGCTTGGATTTTAATGTTGTGTTTTCAAAGTTTGAAAAATGCTGGAATTTTGGGTGAAGTGCTTGTAAATGCTTGGAAATGTTCATCATGTTTCTCGGCAGTCTGACGCCATAGGCTAATTATAAAATGGAAAAAATAAAAGAAGTTTCCTTAAAAATGAAAGCTACATGCTTGATCTGTTGGCTTTGCACGAGCCCTTACATTAGGTTGTTGTCATGCCAGAGCCGTATATACGTATATATGTCGCCCCCAAGAGGACAGTGGTGCATCGGTCCATCATGCCGGGAGATTGTCGTTTTAATGAACATGATGTATGCATGAATTATGATACAAACAAACAAGTAAACAATAATACTTAATGTTATTTATTGTAAGGAATGATGTATACATGAATGATGATGATACAAACAAACAAGTAAACAACGTTTGCAAACACCAATGACACTGAATAGTCTGCAGAAACACTGCTTCATTTTCTATGCTCCATTCAGTTAATAATAACTGTCTGCTATCTGCTAAAACCTAAGTTTAGGCTTAGGTTTTAGCAGATTTTCTGTACTTTTCCTACAGACAGCATTTGGTGACCTCAAACAACAAGGCTATAGATTTATTCACGCAGGTTTTCGCCTTTTGAAGGGTACTGGAAAAACTGGAAAATTGATCTTGAAAGTCCTTAAAAAGTGCTTGAATTTGGCCATGGAAAAGGTGTACGAAGCCTCCTTCTAGTCTACAATCAAACATGTAGTGGGTAGTAACAGGCAATATTTACCCTGTTAATTTTACTTAAGTAACTTTTTTGATCAATTGTACTTGTCGGAGTAGTTTTATTGCAGCATACTTTCAAAAGAACTGGTTTTCAGTTACAGTATACTCAGAAAGAAGATGATCTGTAAAGCACAATTCATGCAACATTTGGACCAAACCGCCATCTTTACATGTTACCTAAACCCCAAGGTAGTGTTTTAAATGTAATGTACATTAAACATCATGATATGACCCTTTTAAAACAAGACACTCTGACAGCCACACTACTGCTCTGCACACTGGCAACATCCCAGGCAACATCTCACCTCTTTTGCACAATTACTTTTTAAAAGCCCCAGACGAGGCCTCAAAGGAGCAATGAGACATTGCCTGCATCAGCATTGGCATGTCTTGCATCAGCTGAAACATAAGCATATACCGTTTAAGAGGAGGAAGGGGAGGGTGGGTGTTTGGTGTTTATATCATCTTTGTGTTGTTTAACACAAACCATCACTACAATTACATGCAGGATCTTCATACAATATTGCATGGATTGTAGTGGAAGCAACTTTTTGAAATGCGTGTCAAGATTTTTATTAGATGGGGTTTGACTGGTTAAAAGGGGGGATTAACACAGGTGGACTGTTAACTATGTACACACCTTAACAAGTGAACTATAACTATGTTTACACTACAAGTCATATGTACACACACACACACACACACACACACACACACACACACACACACATATATATATATATATATATATACACACATACATATATATATATATATATACACAAACATATATCAATCAATCAATCAATGTTTATTTATATAGCCCTAAATCACAAAAGTCTCAAAGGGCTGCACAAGCCACAACGACATCCTCGGCACAGAGCCCACACAAGGGACGTCGATGTGAATGACTATGAGAAACCTTGGAGGGGACCGCATATGTGGGTAACCCCCCCTCTAAGTACAGTCCCTAGTTGATCCACATAACAGTGAGAGTCCAGTCCATAGTGGGGCCAGCAGGAGACCATCTCGAGCGGAGACAGGTCAGTAGCGCAGAGATGTCCCCAACCGATGCACAGGCGAGCGGTCCACCCCGGGTCCCAACTCTGGACAGCCAGCATCTCATCCATGGTCACCGGAACCGGAATAACCCGGCGAGGGGGCAAAGGAGAAAAGAAAACAGCAGATCAACTGGTCTAAAAAAGGGGGGTCTATTTAAAGGCCAGAGTATACAAATGAGTTTTAAGATGGGACTTAAATGCTTCTACTGAGATAGCATCTCTAACTTGTACCGGGAGGGCATTCCATAGTACTGGAGCCCGAACAGAAAACGCTCTATAGCCCGCAGACTTTTTTTGGGCTCTGGGAATCACTAATAAGCCGGAGTTCTTTGAACGCAGATTTCTTGCCGGGACATATGGTACAATACAGTCAGCAAGATAGGCTGGAGCTAGACCGTGTAGTATTTTATACGTAAGTAGTAAAACCTTAAAGTCGCATCTTAAGTGCACAGGAAGCCAGTGCAGGTGAGCCAGTATAGGCGTAATATGATCAAACTTTCTTGTTCTTGTCAAAAGTCTAGCAGCCGCATTTTGTACCAACTGTAATGTTTTAATGCTAGACATAGGGAGACCCGAAAATAATACGTTACAGTAATCGAGACGAGATGTAACGAACGCATGAATAATGATCTCAGCGTCGCGAGTGGACAAAATGGAACGAATTTTAGCGATATTACGGAGATGAAAGAAGGCCGTTTTAGTAACACTCTTAATGTGCGACTCAAACGAGAGAGTTGGGTCGAAAATAATACCCAGATTCTTTACCGAGTCGACTTATGTAATTGTTTGGTTGTCAAATGTTAAGGTGGTATTATTAAATAGATGTCGGTATTGAGCAGGACCGATAATCAGCATTTCCGTTTTCTTAGCGTTGAGTTGCAAAAAGTTAGCGGACATCCATTGTTTAATTTCATTAAGATACGCCTCCAGCTGACTACAATCCGGCGTGTTGGTCAGCTTTAAGGGCATGTAGAGTTGGGTGTCATCAGCATAACAGTGAAAGCTAACACCGTATTTGCGTATGATGTCACCTAGCGGCAGCATGTAAATACTAAAGAGTGCAGGGCCAAGAACCGAACCCTGGGGAATTCCGCACGTTACCTTAACATAGACCGAGGTCACATTGTTATGGGAGACACACTGCATCCTGTCAGTAAGATAAGAGTTAAACCATGACAAGGCTAAGTCTGACATACCAATACGTGTTTTGATACGCTCTAATAAAATATTATGATCGACATATGATCGATCGTATATACTGTATACAAATATATATATGCGGATCAGAGTGCGACACTGGCAGAGGAGCTTAACTGTTTCTTTGCCCGTTTCGATACCCCTCAGCGACACTCATCTGCTCCAGCCCGGCCCCCGCCCCCACCGGGCTCCGGCACCACTCCACTCACTGTACAGGAGCACAGTGTCAGACGAGTGCTCTTGGCTGTGAACCCCAGGAAGGCTGCCGGACCAGACGGAGTACCTGGAAAGGTGCTCAGGGCGTGCGCCCACCAGCTCGCTCCCCCCCTCACCAGGATCTTCAACCTCTCCCTGGCTCAAGCAGTCATCCCATCCTGCCTGAAGTCATCTACAATAATCCCGGTGCCGAAGAAGTCTCCCATCACCAGCCTGAATGATTACCGACCAGTGGCCCTCACTCCGGTAATCATGAAGTGCTTCGAGAGACTGGTTCTCCAGCACATCAAGGACCATATCCCTCCAGACTTTGACCCCCACCAGTTCGCATACCGGGCGAACAGTTTCACAGAGGACGCCATCGCTGTTGCTCTCCACTCTGCTCTGAACCACATGGAGCAGCAGCAGAGCTACGTCCGGATGCTCTCTGTGGATTATAGTTATGCCTTCAATACAATAATCCTGGACAGACTCTGCAAAAAACTGGACACTCTTGGCCTCCCCCCTCTCACAAACGCCTGGATAAAGGACTTCCTAACGGACCAACCCCAGAATGTGAGACCTGGCCCCCACCTCTCATCCACCCGCACGCTGAGCATCGGCTCCCCACAGGGCTGTGTGCTGAGCCCCCTCCTCTACTGCCTCTACACCCATGACTGCAGTCCAGCCCACAGTGACAACCTTATCGTCAAGTTTGCTGACGATACCACAGTGGTCGGGCTCATCTCCAGGGGTGACGAGGCTGCCTACAGGGAAGAGGTCCTGAAGCTGACGGCCTGGTCTTCGGAGAACAACCTCGCTCTCAACATCAGCAAGACCAGAGAGATCATCGTCGACTTCAGGAGGAGCAGCACCGACCCTGCCCCCCTCTACATCAACGGCGAGCGTGTAGAGGGGGTCCACACCTTCAGGTACCTTGGAGTCCACATCTTTAACGACTTTTCCTGGACAGTCAACACCACAGCAATCATCAAGAAGGCTCAGCAGCGGCTACACTTCCTCAGAGTCCTCGGGAAGTACAACCTGAAGCCTGACCTGCTGCTGACCTTCTACCGCTCGTCCATCGAGAGCCTGCTGACCTACTGCATTACAGTATGGTACGGCAGCTGCACTGCAGCAGACAGGGAGAGGCTGCAAAGAGTGGTCAAGACGGCTCAGAAGATCATCGGCCGCCCTCTCCCCTCTCTGATGGACATCTACACCTCCCGCTGCCACAACAGAGCCAGTGCCATCATCAAGGACAGCACCCACCCTGGCTCTGACCTGTTCCACCTGCTGCCCTCTGGGAAGCGCTACAGGTGCATTAAAACCAAGACGAACAGGCTAAAGAACAGCTTCTGCCCCAGGGCCATAACCACCCTGAACAGACTTCCCCATTGACCCTCATAACTTCCTTCTCTTCGGTGCAATAACCCATTCCTCCAACCACCCTGTTTCATGTAGATATTCATGTACATATTCATTTCACCCTCTGTATAGAGTGTACACTTGTTTTATCGCACTGTATGGAATGGCCTCAATCTCGTTACCCTGCGTAATGACAATAAAGCTGATTCTGATTCTGATTATATATATATATATATATATATATATATATATATATATATATATATATATATATATATATATATATATATATATATATATATATATATATATATATATATATATTTATATATGATTGTAAGATACATCCTCAGATGCACTGGGACACATCCTCAGTGATGTGCCTGAGATCACCGGGGGTTTCGGGTCTTTCAACATCATACCCCCTCCCTCAGGTGACCCAGCCAGGGTTGATCAGACCCCAGCTTGTGTCCCAGTAGCATTGGCCCACAGTTCGCTCCTCCTGATCCAAAGCCATCTAGAGGCTCTCTCTGCTGCCTCCATGGTGGTCTTGATGGCCTTCCTTTTTCCATCACCAGTGATGCCAAGTAGTGTAAACACCTTGCACAGTGAGTGGCCAACAAAGCCTCTACAACCCCACTTCAATGGGCTCACAGCGTGCCCTCCAGCCTCCTCTGCGGCATTGCTCGACTAGCTCCTGGTACTTTGACCGCTTCCGCTCGTTTGCCTCCTCTATGCGATCCTCACAAGGAACTGTCAGCTCTATCAGTAGCACCTGCCGTGAAGATACTGATGTAAGCAAGATGTCCGGCCTCAACGAAGTTGTTGTAACATAGTCTGGAAACTTGAGCTGCTTGCCCAAGTCCACTCGAAGATCCCAGTCTAATGCTGAGGTGAGGAGCCCGGCTGCTGGTTTGGGCTGTGACGGTGGCTGCTCTCCAGCCCTGACAAAGGCAATTCTCCTCTTGCCAAGTTGTTGCTTGCTGCTATTGTTTTTGGCCACGGCTTTAGCTATGGCTTCAGCAACGGTCTTCAGCACTTGGTCGTGCCACCAGCGGTAGCGGCCCTCCCCCAGAGCTTTAGAACAGCTGCTTAGGATGTGCTCCAGTGAGCCTTTCCTGGAGCACAGCACACAGGCTGGAGAGTCAATCATGCCCCAGAGATGGAGATTGGCTGGGCTGGGTAGGACGTCGTAGACAGCTTGAACCATGAACTTAATGCGCTGGGGTTCAGCCAGCCTGATCTCAGACCAGGTCACCCTCCTCTCCAGTGCACCCTCCCACCTTGTCTATGCTCCCTGCTGCTGCATACCCACCATCCTGCTGGTTCGTTCCTCCTCAACCTCTGCACGCACCTCCTTCAGGACTAGCTGGCGTTTGTCTTTACCACGTGCCTTCTCATAGTGAGGTTGGGGGAAGGCTCCCAGCCCAGCACGGCCTGTTGCCACCGTGCCCACCAGGGCCCTATGTCTCAGCCGAGACTCAGCAACCTCCAGGCTTTCCTGAGCCCTCCACTTCCTGCCAGTTCGCACCACGATGCCTGCTGATGCCACTTTGGAGTCCTTGGAGTCACGATAGAGCAAAGCCTCTCGAGTGCGAGAGACCCTGAACTCCTCGTCCAGGCTACTAAAGAGGAGCTGGAGCTTGTTGGTCTTCCCATACAGTGCTGTGCTGCACAGGCTGCGTGGAAAGCCCATCCATCGGCGGAGGTAGCTGCTGATCTTCCTCTCCAGAGTCTCCACTGTTGACATAGGAACCTCATACAACAACAGAGGCCAGAGTATCCGGGGTAAGACGCCATGCTGGTAAATCCACGCCTTAAACCGGCCAGGTAAGCCAGACTTGTCTACAGCCGATAACCAAGTCTCCTGTTCTTTGATGGTCGTTTGGATTGCTGCAGTATCCCTGAGACTACAGTCGAAAACCTTGCCCAGGCTCTTGACCGGTTTCTCTGTGATAGATGGGATTGCTGTGCCATCCACGAAGAAGCGGAACTTGTCTGCCAGTTTTCCCTTCTTCAGAACCATCGACCTGGATTTAGTTGGTTTAAAGCTCATTCTTGCCCAGGAGATGAGCTTTTCCAGGCCCTGGAGTATCCATCTTGCGCCAGGCACTGATGTAGTTGTGACAGTGAGATCGTCCATAAAGGCTCTGATTGGGGGCTGTCGAGTTCCAGACTTCGACAGAGGGCCTCTGCATTCCGTTTCAGCTGCCTTGACTACCATGTTCATGGCTAGGGCAAAGAGGCAAACTGAGATTGTACACCCAGTTATAATGCCTTTTTCAAGCCTG